>NW_026873959.1:0-154479 GCF_032173495.1 Musca vetustissima
GCGTAGGGTACTGAATTAGGTCCAGAATGATATGTGCTAAGTTTCGTGAAAATCGGTTCTGATTTAGATATAGATCAAATATATAGTTTTGTCCGATTTTATATAAATGATGCGCCAAAGTCCCTATATATGATTCGATTTACACGAAATTGGGCATAGGGTTCTGTGTTGAGTTTCGTGAAAATCGGGTCATATTTATATATAGCTCCCGTATATAATTTCATCCGATTTTATATAAATGATGCGCCAAAGTCCCTATATATTATTCGATTTACACGAAATTTGGCGCAGGGTACTGAATTAGGTCCAGAATGATGAATGTTGAGTTTGGTGAAAATCGGATCACATTTATATATAGATCCCGTATATAGTTTCGTCCGATTTTATGTAAATGGTTCCGCGAACCTATATATATTGGCCGACTGGCACACAATTTTGTACAATGTACCGAAGTTACTACAATCTTTCGTGTGTCAGTTTTCCTAAAATCCGTTCATATGAGGAATATACCCAAAGTGGTGAAGGGTATCATATAGTCGGACCAGCCCGACTTTACTATTTTCCTTACTGGTTTTTTTATATATTTTTTCCATTTTGTTTCTCCCTCCTCCCTAATAACCTCCATATCCTTGTTATTGGTAGTATTATTTCCATTGTTGTTGTAGTGGTTTTTTGTTGTATTTGTGCTCTTAACATTGGATAATACTATTTATGCTAATCAAATGACACCCAATGGCATAGTAAATGTCAAAGTACAAATACAATGAAATTTATAACATTGACTTTTGGGTCGTTGTTGTTGTTGGCGACCTGGTCTGATAGGACCTTTAACCGTTGACTGATTGTCGAAAATAGAAACAAAATTCAAGGCTTTCATAGCTATATTTTCACATGTATTTGTTCGATTTTTTTCTGTTATTTCGTTAGGTTATTTCGTTTAGTAATCGAACTCCTTAGAACTTTGGTTGTGGTCAAGGGCCTGGATAATTTTTTTTTATTGGTGGTGGTTGGTTGTATTGTTGCTGCCACATTGGAGGAGGGGGTGGTGCTGGTCGTTATATTCATAGCCTGGCCATTTATGACTTGTCCTATAGGCCATTGTTAACAAAAAAAATAAATGTCGAAATTGTTTGAGGGCTGATTATTGGTTAATATTCATTTCGTTTCATTTTTTTTCATTTTTAGTCTTGACCATTAATTATGGCCTTCATTAGCATATTGGCCTTTGCCATAGACCAAAATATGTTGAAAATGTCTTAGCGAATAGTTTTGTTCATTGCTTTGTTAGCTAGGTGCAAGAGGTTATTGATTATAGGACAGGACAGGGTTGAAGGTTCAAATCTTAATGGTGTGTGTGTGTGTGTCGGAAGAAGTTAGTGTGTGTGTAAAATAAGTTAGTTGCGGAAGCCTGGATTTTTTATACCCTTCACCACACTGTGGTACAGGGTATTATGTCTTTGTGCATATGTTTGTAACAGGCAAAAGGAAACGAGATAGACACATGGTTCCTTTTGAGAATATGCATAGAATCGCTTTCTGAGTCGATTTATGCATGTCCGTCCGTCCGTCCGTCCGTCCGTCTGTCCGTCCGTCTGTAGATGTTAAATTGTAAACAAAGTACAGGTCGCATTTATGATCCGATTTGGATGAAATTTGGCACAAGTCACTTATTTGGCCCAAGGACGAACCCTATTGAAATTGGGAAAAATCGGTTCAGATTTAGATATAGCTCCCATATATATTTTCGTCCGATTTAATGTAAACGGTCCCTATATATCATTCGATTTGCACGAAATTTGGCACAGCGTAATGAATTAGGTCTAGAATGATGTGTGTAAAATTTCATAAAAATCGGTTCAGATTTAGATATAGCTCCCATATATATTTTCGTCCGATTTAAGGTAAATGGGGCACCAAAGTCCCTTTATATCTTTCAATTTGCATGAAATGTGGCATAGAGTACTGAATTAGGTGCAGAACGATGTATGCCAAGTTTCGAGAAAATCGGTTCAGATTTAGATATAGCTCCCATATATAGGTTCGTCCGATTTAAGGTAAATGGGGCACCAAAGTCCTTCTATATCCTTCGATTTGCACGAAATTTTGCATAGAGTACTGAATTAGGTCCAGAATGATGTGTGCCAAGTTTCGAGAAAATCGGTTCAGATTTAGATATAGCTCCCATATATAGTTTCGTCCGATTTCATGTATATGGTGCACCAAAGTCCCTATATATCCTTCGATTTGCACGAAATTTGGCATAACGTACTGAAATGAGCCTAGAGAGATGTCTGCCAAGTTTTGAGAAAATCGGTCCAGAATTCTATATAGCTCCCATATATAGTTTGGTCCGATTTCATGTAAATGGTGCCCCAAAGTCCCAATATATCTTTCGATTTGCACGAAATTTGGCATAACGTAATGAATTAAGCCTAGAGTGATGTCTGCCAAGTTTCGAGAAAATCGGTCCAGATTTCTATATAGCTCCCATATATAGTTTCGTCCGATTTCATGTAAATGGTGGACCAAAGTCCCCATATATCCTTCGATTTGCACGAAATTTGGCATAACGTACTGAAATGAGCCTAGAGAGATGTCTGCCAAGTTTCGAGAAAATCGGTCCAGATTTAGATATAGCTCCCATATATAGTTTCGTCCGATTTCATGTAAATGGTGGACCAAAGTCCCTATATATCCTTCGATTTGCACGAAATTTGGCATAACGTACTGAAATGAGCCTAGAGAGATGTCTGCCAAGTTTCGAGAAAATCGGTCTAGATTTCTATATAGCTCCCATATATAGTTTCGTCCGATTTCATGTAAATGGTGCCCCAAAGTCGCAATATATCTTTCGATTTGCACGAAATTTGGCATAACGTACTGAATTGAGCCTAGAGTGATGTCTGCCTTCTTTCGTGAAAATCGGTCCACATATAGATATAGCTCCCTTTTATTATAGATTGATTTTAAGTATTTAACGTATCCTTCGATTTGCACGAAATTTGGCATGGTGCCCAAAGTCGCAATATATGGTGCCCCAAAGTCGCAATATATCTTTCGATTTGCACGAAATTTGGCATAACGTACTGAATTGAGCCTAGAGTGATGTCTGCCTTGTTTCGTGAAAATCGGTCCAGATATAGATATAGCTCTATTTTATTATAGATTGATTTTAAGTAATTGACGCACCAAGGAACCAATAGCTTGATAGGAACAAAACGTTCTGAAATTACTATAACCTAACCTGTGACATGTTTGTTTGAAATCGCTTAATATTTGGATAGAGCTTCCATATATATTTTCGCCAGATTTCAAGTAAATTGGGCATCAAACTCCTCATGTAGTCAGATTGACATACATTTTTGCACAACTTACAAAATTGAGCATAGAATTACGTATTTGCGTTTTCTAGAAGTACAGACATAGCCCAACGGATGAAATGTTTATATTTGTTTGAAGTCGATTTACATACTTTATGAATAGATCTAGGAAGATTCACATTTAGATAAATACCACATATTTTATTTCAACCAATTTCATGTTAATAGTCCTGTTTAATATACCCATAGTGGTGAAGGGTATCATATAGTCGGCCCCGTCCGACTTTACTACTTTCCTTACTGGTTTTCTTTCTGTCCTGGGGACCAGATTTTGTTTTCTATAGAAAATAACTAACAGTTCAGAGGGTCAGACAATTTTTAAGTATAACAAAAGGCGTGGAGTTTGTATACCCTTCACCACACTGTGGTACAGGGTATTATGTCTTTGTGCATATGTTTGTAACTGGTAAAAGGAAACGAGATAGACACAGGGTTTCTTTTGAGAATATGCATAGAATCACTTTCTAAGTCGATTTAGGCATGTCCGTCCGTTTGTCTGTCCATGTTAAATTGTAAACAAAATACAGGTCCCATTTATTATTCGATTTAGATGAAATTTGGCACAGCTCATTCATTTGGCCCATGGACGAACCCTATTGAAATTGGGAAAAATCGGTTCAGATTTAGATATAGCTCCCATATATATATTTAACCGATTTAATGTAAACGGTCCCTATATATCTTTCGATTTGCACGAAATTTGGTACAGCCTAATCACTTAGGTCTAGAATGATGTCTGTCAAGTTTCGTGAAAATCTGTCCAGATTTAGATATAGCTCCCATATATATTTTCGTCCGATTTCATGTAAATGGTGCACCAAAGTCCCTATATATACTTCGATTTGCACGAAATTTAGCATAACGTACTGAATTGAGCCTAGAGTGATGTGTGCCAAGTTTCGTGAAAATCGGTCCAGATTTAGATATACCTCCCATATATATATTCGTCCGATTTAAGGTAAATGGTGCATCAAAGGCCCTATATATCTTTCGATTTGCACGAAATTTTGCATAGTGTACTGAAATAGGTTTAGACTAATGTGTGCTAAGCTTCATGAAAATCGGTTCAGATTTATATATAGCTTCCATATATATTTTAGTCCGATTTCAGGAAAATGGTGCACCAAAGTCTTTATTTATCTTTCGATTTGCACGAAATTTTGCACAGCGTAATGAACTAGGTCTAGAATGATGTATGTTAAGTTTCCTGAAAACCGGTCCAGATTTAGATATAGCTCCCATATATATTTTCGTCCGATGTAAGGTAAATGGTGTACCAAGGTCGCTATATATCTTTCGATTTGCACGAAATTTGGCACAGCGTACTGAATTAAGCCTAGAATGATGCGTGTTAAATTTCGTGAGAATCGGTTCAGATTTAGATATACCTCCCATATATATTTTCGTCCGATTTAAGACAAATGGGTCTCTGAAAAAAATATTTGAATTTTGTTTATTTAAATCCTCATCTATAAGGCTTCGAATACAGAAAAAAATATTTGAAATGATTTATTTCATTTTTATTTTTAGTTTCTCCGCTCTTCTCAATAAACTTTTGACCCATTTTAATAAGTATTAAACGCCATTAATTTCTTCCACTTGATTAAAATAAATACTAGTCGCTGCAACTAAATCTGACAGATAAAAGAAAAAACAACAACGAAAGACATTCCAAATGTCATACATCACTCAGTCATAAATTAGATCGTATATTGTCTTGCAAAGTGACAAGAACAATAATAATAATAAAAAATAGCAACAATAATAACAACAACAACATTTGGTTTATTTTTAACGACAACAACAAAAAACAATAGAAAGAAAAATCGCTAAGCCAAACCAAAGATCCACTTAAGACCATCAGAACAGAACAGCAAACCGAACCGAACCGAACCGAAACTAATAAAAAATAATAATGAATTATGAATTTTGTGTAAATGTGTGCATGTGTGTGAGTGTGTGTGTGCGTCTGTATGCAGTTGGGAATGCTGGTGATAAGTATGGAGATTTGTATTTTTATTCGAATATCATCTAATCTGCCAGCCATACAGGATGTCTTCAATAATCGCCAAATAAAACAATGAAAGACGTCATCAGCATCATCAGTGGTGTCAACAATAACAACAACCAGAACCAGATTCCAGCCCCAGCACCGTCATCAACACCAATTGTCTGCCCTCAAATACCCCCCCCTCTCCCACCAACCATAAAAACTATATTACTGTAGCATTCGATAATCATGGTGGACATTTCAGAGTAAAGTAGCTAATAGGTCCAGGGTAGGTCCATCAGAAATGAAAATATTACTGCAGTATTGAATAATCATGGTGGGCATTTCGAGTCGGGACGGGGACTTATAGGTCCAGGAAAATGAAAAAAAATGATTAGGATTGAAATATTTTTGCAGATTAGCTGGCATGACCTTTCGAGAGGTAAAGAAAACTAACAACGTTTTCTTCAGACCCACTGTTATAGCTCCTAATTTTTGACGAGCTTTCCCTAATTTTTTTACCATTCTTCTCCTCTTCCCCTCCTCCCTGTATCCCTTTCCCCAACCTCTTCAAATGATTGGTTTAATTTTAACAAAAATTCTATACAGTCTAGCTAATAATAATGCAAAACCTCATTGCCCCCTCCTCTCCCCCTTGCATCACACTTTAGTACCGCTGAAACCCCTCAGCTATGACGAAGAAAACAAATCATCTTCATGTAATTGTAGTGACATCTACACAGATTTTCTTAGTTAGCCGTAAGAGTAGCAAACCATCTTCAGATGGTAAGTATAGGAGAGGGGCTGAGGGAATCTGCGATATCATATCTTGTACAATGACACAATGGTTCAAATGGTTGGATAGACGGATGGATATATGTGGTTGGAGGTATGCGATTGTACATCATTGCAGAGTGGTGCCACACATGCACACACACACACATCTACATTTATATATTCACACAAAAAATATAATTCATAAATTCTCTTTTTTAACACCTACGTAAATTTTGCTGCTGCTGCTGCTGCTGTTCATCGCGTACAGCTCAAACAGACGCCGCAATTGTGTGTGCAACAACATCGGCTGCCTCACGACGACGCATTGAAAATAATGTTTGTGGCACATTAACTACAATTTGATGTGACATCTCTCTGAAGCTACGGCATCATTTTCAATACCCTACACAGCGTTGTCGTGTTGTCAGATTGTCACAATTCATTTTGGATCCTTTCAAAAATGAAATTTCATTTGGAAACAAATGAAAACAAAATTCTGGAACAAATTCAGGCTACGCAAACAATTATTTTTAAAAAATCCAAGCCTTTGGATTTTCGAAATCGAATGAAAAATAGGGACTTTGGTGCCCCATTTACCTTAAATCGAACGAAAATATAAATGGGAGCTATATCTAAATCTGAACCGATTTTCACGAAACTTAGTACACATTATTCCAGGATTAATTCAGTACGCTGTGTCCAATTTTGTGCAAATCGAGAGGTATATGGGGACTTTGGTGCACCATTTACCTTATATCGGACAGAAATATATATGGGAACTATATCAAAATCTGAACCGATTTTCTCGAAACTTGACACACATCATTCTAGACTCAATTCAGTACGCTGTACCAAATTTCGTGCAAATCGAGAGGTATATGGTGCACCATTTACCGTAAATCGGACGAAAATATATATGAGAGCTATATCTAAATCTGGACCGATTTTCACGAGACTTAACACACATGATTCTAGGCCTAATTCTGTACCCTATGAAAAATTTCGTGCAAATCGAAGGATATATAGGGACTTTGGTGCACCATTTACCTAAAATCAGACGAAACTATATATGGGAGCTATATCTAAATCTGAACTGATTTTTACGAAACTTAGAACACATCATTCTAGACTTATTTTAGTGCTCCGTGCCAAATTTCGTGCAAATCGGAAGATATGTAGGGACTTTGTTACACCAATTACATTAAATCGGACGAATATATATATGGGAGCTATATCTAAATCTGAACCGATTTTCACAAAACTCAGCACATATCATTCCAGGCTTAATTCAGTACGCTGTGCCAAATTTCGTGCAAATCGAAAGATATATAGGGACTTCAGTGCACCACATTCATAAAATCGGACGAAAATATATATGGAAGCCATATCTAAATCTGAAACGATTTTCACGAAACTTAGCACACATCATTCTGGGCCTAATTCAGTACCCTATGTCCAATTTCGTGTAAATCGAAAAAGAAATAGGGACTTCCGTGCACCTTTTACATTAAATCCGACGAAAATATATGTGAGAGATATATATAAATCGGAACCGATTTTCTCGAAACTTGACACACATCATTCTAGCCTCAATTTAGTAGACTATACGAAATTTCGTGCAAATCGAAAGATATATAGGGACTTCAGTGCACCACATTCATAAAATCGGACGAAAATGTATATGGAAGCCATATCTAAATCTGAACCGATTTTCACGAAACTTAGCACACATCATTCTGGACCCAATTCTGTACCCTATGCCAAATTTCGTGTAAATCGAAAGGCAAATAGGGACTTCCGTGCACCATTTACCTTAAATCGGACGAAACTATAAATGGGAGCTATATCTAAATCTGAACCGATTTTCACGAAATTCACCACTCATTTTTCTAGGCTTCGTTGAGTACGCTATGCCACATTTCGTGCAAATCGAAGAATATGTAGGGTCTTTGATCAATTTAGTACGCTGTGCCAAATTTCGTGCAAATCAAAAGATATATAAGGACTGTGGTGCCCCATTTACCATAAATCGGACGAAAATATATATGGGAACTATATCTAAATCTGAACCGATTTTCTCGAAATTTCGCACACGTCATTCTAGACTCAATTCAGTGCCCAATGCCAAATTTCGTGCAAATCGAAAGATATATAGGGACTTTGGTGCACCATTTACATTAAATCGGACGAAACTATATATGGGAGCTATATCTAAATCTGAACCGATTTTCTTGAAACTTGGCACACGTCATTCTAGGCTCAATTCAGTACCCTATGCCAAATTTCATGCAAATTGTAAGATACATAGGGTCTTTGGGGAACCATTTACCATATATCGGACGAAAATATATGTGGGAGCTATATCTAAATCTGGACCGATTTTCACGAAAATTGGCAGACATCACTTTAGACCAAATTCATTACGTTATGCCAAATTTCGTGCAAATTGTATGATATATAGGGACTTTGTTATATCAATTACATTAAATCGGACAAAGAAAATATATATGGGAGCTATATCGAAATCTGATCCGATTTTTCCCAATTTCAATAGGGTTCTTCCCTGGGCCAAATAGACGAGCTGTGCCAAATTTCATCCAATTCGGATCATAAATGCGACCTGTACTTTGTTTACAATTTAACATCTACAGACGGACGGACGGATGGATGGACATGCATAAATCGACTCAGAAGGTGATTCTATGCATATTCTCAAAAAGAACCATGTGTCTATGTCGTTTCCCTTTTGCCTGATACAAACATATGCACAAAGACATAATACCCTGTACCACAGTGCGGTGAAGGGTATAAAAACTAAATCCACGTAGGGTATTCAAAACAAATATTTTCAAGTGAGGCAAAAACAAAAATGCAAAATAATGATGATAAACAACAACAACAACAAGATGAACAAAAATTGAGCCACCACAAATAATTCGTTACAATAACAAGTGTCAGGCGATAAGTGACATGGAACATGCTTCATAACAAACACCTCCTCTCCAACATTTGATCACAGCAGCAACAATAGAGAGGGGATGGAATGGACATAAAGACAGCAATATTGCATACAAATGCAATAAATATTTTTTGTTCGAAATAAACAATTTTTAAAAATATATATTTAAAAAAAATTGTTTTGCAAAATCTAAGTTGACAATCTGTGACAAAATAAATTTATGGAAAATCATACGATTTTTTTAGAAAACAAAGAATTTTTTTTTTGGTTTCACATCTATGAAATTGTATTGCAAATCAAATTAAAAATGAAATTTTTTGAAATAAAATTTTCCACTGAACAGTTTTCGAACATAAAAAATAAATAAACAAATAATTGTATGTAAAAAATATTAAAAATTTGTATATTATTCGAATGAGTCATGCGGTCTCTTTATTTCAAGTATTAAAAAAATTGAAAATTATTTCAGACCCGCAGAATATATTTTTAAACCAGTGAGCGGAGCAGTATAGTCGGACGGGGCTGAGTATATGATACCCTACACAACTACCACAGAACTCTATCTTTTTGCGGATTTTTATTCCGAGCCTGGGCAATATTTCGTGTTAATTGCACCCTCTTGTCCGATTAGAGGTCAACAGCATCTTGTCCGATTAGAGGTCTACAGCACCTCTTCCTTACACTGACATTTTTTTCGAATATTACCAATATTCAGTACAGCCCTTCTAATTACCTGTCCATATTCCCTTTACCGTGAGTGGTGTTGTGATGTTCGGTTTTCAATTGTGTCTATAGATGGACTCGAAAATACACAAAAAATTAAGTTTTCGGTCCACTTCATCCCAAAATTATTATCTGATCATCACCGAAAATTATAGACGTTGTCCCTGACCATTACTGGAACCTCATGGAACATTTCAAAGCGATCAGCGCTACATTTCCGCCCTCCTGTGTGGTAATGGTTTACTAAATAATATCTCAGTACGTAAACACCTGTAAATATTTACGTGTAACTCCCTCATCCGAGTACATACGACAATATAATTGGTATCGATTTAATGGTCAACCTCTCCTCAGGAATATATTATCAACGTCTCCGGTCAATGTCCTTCATGAGGAAATTTATACGCCAAAGATTGCAAATTTTGTAATTTTTCACACAAAAGTCAGTCTCCATTTGACCCGCTAAATATTGACCGATGTTTATCAAAACAGGCAGGCTTATTCTTTGGCCCAATCTCCTTCTCTATGTAAAAATTCGAGATATTTGGACCATAATTGAGGCCTCTGGAGCGACTAGAATATCTGACAAAAATAAAGTTTTTGGTCCATTTCACCCACTAAATATTAACCGATCTTTACCAAAAAGCAATAGGGGTCTTCATTGGTCAGAACCCATCCTACATGCAAAATTGCGTGAAGATTGGTCTATAACTGTGGCCTGTATTGTGTTTAAAAATTATAATGGACAGACGGACGGATGGACACACATGTCTAGATCGATTCAGCTAGTCGAGATATGACGATGGGTATACTTAAAGGAGGATCTAGGACCAATACTTCACGGCGTTACAAACTCTTGGGGCTGCACAAAGCTATAATACCCTGACAACAGAGTTGTGTAGGGTATAAAAATCCACGTCTATGTTAGCTTCAGAAAAAAACATTTAAAAAAAATTCACGTCATCAAAAATCAGAAAAAAATTTAACTTGTCTACGGAAAAAAATCCTTATTCCCCCTAACCCCACTTTTTTATCCCAATGCCCAAAACAACCTCCCGTCTACTTTATTCCACTTGTCATTGTTATTATTAACAATAATATAAATTTCAATTTTCGAAAATCAACAACTAATCAAAAATTCGTTGTTTAATTTACTTGTCAAAAAAAACTTTTCCTTGACAAAATTCTTTACCCAAATCCAAGGGGACTTTCCGAGAACTTTTCAAAAAACAGCAAAAACAAAATTGTTACAATTTTCAAGACATCATTGAAGACAAATGACAAAAAGAAGAAGAAAACGAAAAAAAAAACGGGGAAGTAAATATCAAATATTTTATGAAATTTCTTTTGTTATCCTTGATGTTATCCTTTATGGATTTCCCGTTCATTTTTCGTGTTATTTTTTATTTTCGATGTCTCAACATATTGAAAAGCCAAACCGAAAAAAAGGGTTCGAATTCAATAAAAGGGTGATTTGCCAGTTAAATGACAAAACAAGGAAGCAGCGAAGGGAGGTGTGGGTGATTTACAGGATATTGTTATGTTAAGCCTTCTCTCTCTTAGCTACTGTCAATAAGCCATGGCATATTTCTTACCCCCCTCCCCCTCCCACGCTCCGCTCTGCCCGACTGCCAGATAACTTCATTGTTTAAATTGCCATTTGATCGTTTATTTAGTGACAATAATGTTATAAATTTCGTTCGAATTTCAAAACTTTTTTTTTTTTGCCAAAACGACAGCAACAACATCACTGATGACATTCTTTGTTGTAAAAAAAATGGAAACAAAACAAAAGTTGTGGGTAAAATATGTTAACAACTTTTTAAAAGACGCCTGCCGCCAATTTTTTTCCATGGCCTGGAATTTTTTGTAAAGAAAGGAGTGAGGGTGTTTTAAAAAACGAAGGGGTTGTATATCATTGGCAAGGAGCTTCGGCATTGTTTCTGTTGTTGTTGTTATTATGTTATTGTAATATGTTGACAGTTGTTTGGTAAATTTATTGAAAATAGGTGTTTCTTTATGGCAAAATAAACATGTTCGCATGCGGCGATACAATAGTGAGTCAATTTTTGGATGGCAAGGTGGAATGTGGTAGTCGTAGGAGGAGTGGTGGGTAGAGGAGACAGTACACATAAAGATGTTAGCGAAAGTTAAAATTTATTGAATTCGATTTGTTTTGGAAAAACGAAATGTAATAAAGCGTAAAAAATATGACACACGGAAATGGGAATTACATTTGAAAGGGAAGAGGAAGAAATTTTGAAGGCAAAGATTTTTTAAAAATATTTTTCTAAGGTATATTAAAGGGGATTTTTATACCCTACACAACTATGTTGTCAGGGTATTATAGCATTGTGCAGCCCCAAGAGTTTGTAACGAGGCGAAATATTGGACCTAGACCTATATATACCGATCGTCATATCTCGACTAGCTGAGTCGATCTAGACATGTGAGTCCGTTCGTCCGTCCGTCCGTCTGTCCATTATAATTTGGCCACAGTTATGCATCAATCTTCACGAAATTTTGCATGTAGGATGGATTGTGGCCAATAAAGACCCCTATTGTTTTTGGTAAAGATCGGTAAATATTTAGGGGATGAAATGGACCAAAAACTTTATTTTTGTTGTTGTTGTAGCAACATAATACATGTTGTTTTGTCATGCATCGTCAGGTTCTGCATCCTCTACCTCCAAATTCAGGAAAGCTGCAACTTCAGCGGGCTGCGCCCAAAGAGAATTTGGCGATAGGTGAGTAGGCTTAGCTGGGCAATTGAAGAGGTGCAACGTGTCGTGTGGTCCTAGTCCACATGCCGGACATGTGTTAGGTATCGAGCCGTCAATTCTTGCCCAATATGAATTGAGGCGGTTGCACCATCCTGATCTTAGTTGAGCTAAGACTACTCGTGTTTGCCTTGGCAGCTGCTTCTCCTCAGCTGCTATGGATGGGGGGTGGTCTCCAATTATGGTATTCACTCTATATTGCTCTACTGCTTGAGCGACTGCATCCGTGTGAATACCATTCAGACCTGCTTGATAGGCCTCTTGATCTAGGGGTTCACGCTTGTACCTTTGAACCTCTCTCTCTAGATCATGAAGATCTTTCCTGACGTGCCTGGGTGGGGGAGTCCTGTCCATAAGGCTATGGCAGGGATGTTCCTGACGATAACACCCAAGCAGGTACTGCATCGACAACATATAGTTGTGACGATGGACGGGTAAGATCTTCGTCTCCTCATGAAGATGGTCCACTGGAGTCATGAGGAGACACCCTGTTGCAGTTCTCAGGGCAGCGTTCTGGCAGGTCTGAATATTCTTCCACTGCGTATCACTGACATTTGCGAACCACACTGGCGCCGCATAGCTTACCAGAGGTCAACAAGGTTTCTTTGTCAGCGCCCCAAGTGCTGCCGGCTAGCGACTTGAGGACCTTGTTCCTACTTATCAGCTTATCGCATAAAGCAGTGGCATGCGCGGACGACTTGAAAAGGCTGTCGA
The DNA here is from genome assembly GCF_032173495.1 of Musca vetustissima. NCBI lineage: Eukaryota > Metazoa > Arthropoda > Insecta > Diptera > Muscidae > Musca > Musca vetustissima. The sequence goes on from NW_026873959.1 coordinate 13,324, forward strand.
ACGTTACTCCCAATATCTTGGGGTAGTTGGTGGTCGGAATCAATTCACCATCGACCATTATGTTCAGCGGGAGCTTCATTTCAGCCGTCCATGTGGTGAACAGTGTGGCTGTTGATTTGGTGGCGGATATTTTCATATTCCTCAGATGGAAGTAGTTAACAATATCGGCTATGTAGACGTTTAGCCTCTCACATATATCATCAATAATGGGACCCGACGCCATGATCGTGCAATCATCCGCATACATCACGATCTCTATGCCGTCCGGTGGTTGTGGAATATCAGAAAGGTAGAGGTTTACATGTTCGTGTTCGTCAATTACTTTATTTTTGTCTGATTTTCTGGTCGCTCCAGAGGCCGCAATTATGCCCCAAACATCGCAAAATTTTCCACGGAGAAGGGATTGGGGCAAAGAATAAGCATGCCTGTTTTGATAAAGATTTGTCAATGTTTAGCGGGTCAAATGGAGACTGACTTTTGTGTGAAAAATGACAAAATTTGTATTCCATGGCGTACATATTAACCCCTGAAGTACATAGACCCGAGCAGTTTATAGTATATCCAAGAGGAGTGTTTGGCCTTTATATACATACCGATTATATTGTCGTGTGTACACGGATGTAGGAGTTACACTTAAATATCTGCAGGTGCTTACATATTCACATATTATTTAATTACCCATTACCACACTAGAGGGCGGAAATATAGCGCTGATCGCTTTGAAATGTCCCATGAGGTTCCAAATATGGTCAAGGACAACACCTATAATTTTCGGTGATGTTCAGATAATAATTTTGGGATGAAGTGGACCGAAAACCTATTGTTTTGTGTTTTTTTTTTTCGGTTCGATCTATAGGCTACAATTTAAGCCGAACATCACAACACAACCCACGCTGAAGGGAATATGGACAAGTAATTAGAAGGGATGTTCTGAATATTGGTAATATTCGGCAAATATGTCAGTGTAAGGAAGAGGTGCTCTTGATCTCTAATCGGGCAAGAGGGAGCCAACTATCAAGAAATAAAGTTCTGTGGTAGTTATGTAGGGTATCGTCCGACTATACTGTTCCGCTCATTGGTTTAAAAATATTTTTTGAGTAGCTAACAGGGTATTATGTCTTTGTGCATATGTTTGTAACAGGCAAAAGGAAACGAGATAGACAAATGGTTCCTTTTGAGAATATGCATAGAATCACTTTCTGAGTCGATTTATGCATGTCCCTCCGTCCGTCCGTTTGTCCATGTTAAATTGTAAACAAAGTACTTACTTACTTAGCTGGCTTGTTACAGAACGGTTGTTCCATAAGCCTAGCTTAAAAAAGATTTCCAAGCGCTTCGGTCTTGTGCGCAAGTCCACCAATTTGGAAGACCACGTTCCAAGATGTTGTTTTCTACTTGGTCTTTCCATCTAATTCGTGGCCTTCCCCTTCTACGGGAACCATCAGTAGGCTCATTTTTATATGCCTTTTGAGCCGGGGCATCTTCATTCATCCGCACAACATGGCCTAGCCACCGTAGTCGCTGCAGCTCAATACGACTGACTATGTCGATGTCCGCGTATAAATTGTAGAGCTCGTGGTTCATTCGACGCCGATATTCACCGTCGACGCAGATCGACCCGTAGATCTTTCGGAGAATTTTTCTCTCAAACACCCCAAGCGCTGCCTCATCTGCTTGCGCAAGTACCCATGCTTCTGATCCATATAATAGCACGGGTAGTATCAGCGTCTTGTAAAGTGTGAGTTTGGTCTGGCGAGAGGTGGCCTTGTTTCTAAACTGCTTACTTAGACCATAGTAGCATCTGTTGGCCATCACAATCCTTCTCCGAATTTCAAAACTGATGTCATTCGTTTTATTTATGGCGGTACCAAGGTATATAAAGTCTTTAACTACCTCGAAGCTGTAGTTCTCAAGTTCCACAGTTGGTCCGAGTCTACTGGACGTCTTGCGCGTTGATACCATCAGCTTGGTCTTCTCGCCGTTTACTGCCAGATCCAATTTGCAGGCTCCTTTTCAATTTGTTCAAAGGTGGCTGTTACCGCTCGCAATGTTCGACCTATTATATCGATGTCATCGGCGTAAACAAAGTACAGGTTGAATTTATGATCCGAATTGGATAAAATTTGGCATAGGTTCCTTATTTGACCCAAGGACGAACCCTATTTAAATTGGGAAAAATAGGTTCAGATTTAGATATAGCTCTCATATATATTTTCGTCCGATTTAAGGTAAATGTGGCACCAAACTCCACGGAGTACTGAATTAGTTCTAGATTGATATATGCCAAGTTTTATTGAAATCGGTTCAGATATAGATATAGCTCCCATATATAGCTTCGTCCGATTTTATATAAATGGTGGCACCAAGTCCCTATATAAGTTTCGATTTGCACGAAATTTTGGCCAGCGTACTGAATTAAGCCTAGAATGATGTGTGCTACGTTTCGTGAAAATCCGTCCTGATTTAGATATACCTCCCATATATATTTTCGTTCGATTTAATGAAAATGGTGTACCAAAGTCCCTATATATCTTTCGATTTGCACGAAATTTTGCATAGTATACTGAATTGTGCCTAGAATGATGTGTTTTAAGTTTAGAGAAAATCGGTTCAGATTTTGATATAGCTCTTATATATATTTTCGTCCGACGTAAGTTAAATAGGGTACAAAAGTACCTATTATTATTTCCATTTGCACGAAATTTGGCACAGTGTACGGAATTAGGTCAAGAATAATGTGTGCCAACTTTCGAGAAAATCGGTTCAGATTTTGATATAGTTCCCATATATAGTTTCGTCCGATTTAAGGTAAATGGTGCATCAAAGTCCATATATATCTCTCGATTTGCATGAAATTTGGCACAGCGTACTGAATTAGCTTTAGAATGATGTATGTTAAGTTTTGTGAAAATTGGTTCCGATTTAGATATAGCTCTCATATATAGTTTTGTCCGATTTTATGTAAATGGAGCCGGGAAGTCCCTATATATCTTTGGATTTGCACGAAAATTCGCATAGCGTACTGAATTGAGTCTTGAATGATGTGTGTTAAGTTTCGAGAAAATCGGTTCAGATTTAGATATAGCTCCCATATATATTTTTGTCCGATTTAATGTTAACTGTCCCTATATATCTTTCGATTTGCACGAAATTTGGCGCAGGGTACTGAATTAAGCCTAGAATGATGTGCGCTAAGTTTCGTGAAAATCGATTCAGATTTAGATATAGCTCCCATATATATTTTCGTCCGATTTTATGTAAATGGTGCAGAAAAGTCCCTATATATCCATCGATTTGCGCGAAATTTTGCATAGGGTACTGAATTAGGTCGAGAATGATGTGAAAATCGGTTCAGATTTAGTTATAGCTTCCATATATATATATATATATATATATGTATATATATATTTTCGTCCTATTTTATGTAAATTTGATTGACACAACGTACTGAAATTAATATTCCTTCAAAAAGGCGACGTCTGTTTGGATACATATGTAGAATATACCCAAAGTGGTGAAGGGTATCATATAGTTGTCACAGTCCGACTTTACTACTTTCTTTGATGTTTTTATTTATTTTTTTTTTTTTTTTGTTTTTTATTTATTTTTTATTTTATTTATTTATTTATTTATTTTTTTTTTTTTTTTGAGGTGGAATTTTTTTAAATATTTTTAAGGACCTACATTTTTAAGAATATTTTTTTTTAATATTTCTTTATATTTTTAGGGCCCTACATTAAGAGTAGATTTTTTTTAAATTATTTTTTTTTTTAATTTTTTAAAGAACCCGCAATAAACCCATCTAGTTTAATTCAAGAAAATCGCCTTGAATTCCACTTTCACTTGTTCACCTGGTGGTTGGGATTTTCCCAATTTACCTATATGCCAATGTGCTACCATAAAAAGTATTTGGTTTTCAATCAAGGAAAACACAACAAAGGAGAACAAAAGAAGAAAAACAACAACAAAAAACCAATACAAAACACTTGCCGCACTTCGTGTGGCCTTTGTTTACACCGCCCTTAATTATCAATTACCACAGTTTGTGACCACAACAAAGCCTAAGACGGTCGGACAGACAGCCTGCTTGCCAGCCAATGATCCTTCTAGGAACTCACACTCAATGGCCCAATGAAAAGCAACAACAACAACAACGACAACAACCACATATAGAGAGAGTGAAAAAGATTTCCTGTTAAAAAAAAATTGTCAGATTTTAAAGATCATAAATGTTTTTTCTTATTTGCTTGTGAATTTTCTAACATCGGCTGGTTGTGGTTGTTGTGGTCGCGGTTGGGATGTTGTTGTTGCAGAGGAAGCAAATCTCAGTTAACAAGCAAATGCGATTTTTTCGTTGTTGTTGTTGTTCTTGTTGTTGGCTAATCATTAGTAAATATGTGGTTTTTATTGCCCTAATAAAATAAAATTGAAAAAAAAAATAGATTCAATTGCAAGTGGACCAAAAAAAGGAAACGATTGCGGGAATTCTTTGAAATTGTAGTAAATAGTTCCGAAAATTTTTTGATTTTTTTTTCGTTTAGATTCTAGGTAAATATATATTTTTTTTTTGTGAAAAATTCATTGAATTTCTAGGCATGAGCCGACCCAAAAAAATAAGTGATTTTTTTAAGAGTTCAATATGTTAGTCTTTTTATCACACCTGTTGAGACCTTGTGAGACCCAGCAGAGCGCCATTTCAGTTGAAAAAAAAAATATTTTTTTATGATTTTTTATTAAGTATTTTATTATTGTTATTACGATTTCGGTAATAATCACTTATTTTCCCTTCACTTCTTGTGAAAATTACCAACAAAAATCGTTAATTAACAAAAAACATATATCGTTTGTTTTTTAAATATAAATTAAAATATAAAAAAATCTGAAATTAAATACATATTTCAGATTTTTTTATATTTTAATTAACTCGTTTTTTGAGTGCGTGTGTGTGTGTTGTTTATGACACAATAATTATAAATATTTGTTGTTGCCATTATCATTTTTTTTGAGTAAAAACAATATTTAAATGTTTATTGCAAAATCCAATCCATCATCCAATGCATGGAGAAATAAAAAACAACAAAGGGAAAAATTACCAAAAAAAAAAAATTAAAATTGTTTGAAAAATTTTTTATGGTCGGGAAAGTCTTGTCTTTGTTTTTGTGAAATATTTTTTTAAAGGTAATATTTTGATTTGTGTGTATGTGTTAGTTTCAATATAATTTAATTCAATCTCAATGACCCAACAAAGGCGTGGATTTTTAAAAATATTTTTTCATTGACCAAACTTAAAAATATTTTTAAAAAATTTTCTAAAAATATTTTTAACTAGTCTCCATATGCGTGGATTTTCTAAAAATATTTTTTTTTTATGGGCCATCAATAGGCGTGGACTTTTTAACAATATTTTTCCTTTTTTTCAAATATTTTTTCAAGATCTATAAATAATTTTTTAATAATACTGACCCAACATTTTTATTTTTTTTTTTTTCAATGACCCAGCATCGATTTTTTTTTTAAATATTTTTTTAAGGTCTAAGGCGTGCATTTTTATACCCTACACAACTATGTTGACAGGTTATTTTAGCTTTGTGCAGCCCCAAGCGTTTGTAACGCCGCGAAATATTGGTCCTAGACCCACCTTTAAGTATACCGATCGCCATATCTCGACTAGCTGAGTCGATCTAGACATATGTGTCCGTCCGTCTGTCCATTATAATTTGTAAACACGATACAGGCCACAGTTTTGGACCAATCTTCACAAAATTTTGCATGTAGGATGGGTTCTGGCAATGAAGAATCCTATTATTTTCGGTAAAGATCGGTTAATATTTACGGGATGAAATGGACCAAATACTTCAATTTTGTCTAATTTTCTGGTCGCTCCAGAGCAGAGATGGCCTGTAAGAAACAGTGACGTAAATGACATATATTTCCGACGTATAATACATATTTCAGAAACGTCGGAAACCTACCCAAATACATTACGTTTTTGACAAAATGGATATTTCCATTAAACAATTTGGAAAAAACGCATGCTTTACTCAAATTAATAAAAAAAATTAAATTTTAAAATTTGATAAAAATTTTCTTCTCAAAAAAAGTTAGAAATTTTTATCATTTCTAGTAAGAAATAGTCTGATATTTGTAAAAATAATATATAATCTTGAAAATAGCTGTATACGCTGATAATATTGAAATAAATTACGTTTTCGACGTTTACAACTTTTTGACAGTCGAAAACCTAAAAATTCGTCACACGGGCCATCCCTGCTCCAGAGGCCACAATTATGGTCTAAACAACTCGAATTTTTACATGCAGATGGAGATTGGGCCGAAGAATACGCATGCCTGTTTTGACGAAGATCAGTCAATATTTAGCGGGTCAAATGGACCCCGACTTTTGTGTGATAAATTACAAAATGTGCATTCTTTGGCGTATATATTTCCTCCTGAAGGACATGAAACCGAGATGTTGATAGTATATCCAGGAGGAGCCGTTGGCCTTTAAATTGATACCAATTTTATTGTCGTATGTACTCGAATATCGAGCCACACTTCAATATTTACAGGTGATTACGCATTCACATATTATTTAGTAAATCATTTCCACACCGGAGGGCGGAATTGAAGCGCTTATCGCTTTCAAATGTTCCATGAGGTTCCAGTTATGTTCAAGGACAATGCCTATAATTTTCGGTGATGATTAGGTAATAATATTGGGATGAAGTGGACCAAAAACTTAATTGTTTGTGTTTTTTTCGAGTCGATCTATAGGCCACAGTTGAAAGTCGAACATCACAACACAACCCACGGTGAAGGGAATATGGACAAGTAGTTGGAAGGGCTGTACTGAATATTAGTAATATTCGGAAAATATGTCAGTGTAAGGAAGAGATGCTGTTGACCTCTAATCGGGCAACAGGGTGTAGATATCACGAAATATTGCCCAGGCTTGGAATAAACATCCGCAGAAGGTTACAGTTCCTTGGTAGTTGTGTGGGGTATTGTATGGTCGGCCCCGTCCGACTATACTGCTCCGCTCACTGGTTTTAAATATTTATTGTGATCTATAAATAGGAGTAGATTTTTTAAAAATATTTTCTGAGGTCTAATTTTCTGAGGATTTTTATACCCTTCACCACACTGTGGAACAAGGTATTATGTCTTTGTGCATATGTTTGTAACTGGCAAAAGTAAACGAGATAGACCCATGGTTCGTTTTGAGAATAAGCATAGAATCACTTTCTAAGTATATTTATGCATGTCCATCCGTCTGTCTGTCCATGTTAAATTGTAAAAAAGGACAGGTCACATTTTTGATTCGAATTGGATGAAATTTCGCACAGCTCATCTACTTGGTCCAAGGACGAACCCTATTGAAATTGTAGAAAATCGGTTCAAAATTTGATATAGCTCCCAAATATATTTTTGTCCGATTTAAGGTAAATGGTGTACCAAAGTCCCTATATATCTTTGGCATATCGTACTGAATTGATTCTAGAATGATGTGTGTAAAATTTCTGAAAATCGGTTCAGATTTCTATATAGCTTCCATATATATGTTCGTCCGATTTTAAGTAAATATGCACCAAAGTCCCTTTATATCCTTCGATTTGTACGAAATTTGGTACAGCGTACGGGATTAAGTCTAGAGTAATGTGTGCTAAGTTTCATGGAAATCGGTTCAAATTTAGATATAGCTCCCATATATATTTTCGTCCGATTAATGGTAAAAGGTGCACCAAAGTCTTTATATAACTTTCGATTTGCACGAAATTTGGCATAACATAATGAATTAGGTCTAGAATGATGTGTGTTAATTTTCGTGAAAATCGATTCAGATTTCGATATAGCTCCCATATATATTTTGATCCGATTTAAGTTAAATGGGACACCAAAGTATCTATATATCTTTCGATTTGCCCGAAATTTGGCATAGCGTACTGAATTAAGTGTAGAATGATGTGTGCTGAGTTTCATGAAAATCGGTTCAGATTTAGATATAGCTCCCATATATATCTTCGTCCGATTTAAGGTAAATTGTGCACCAAAAATCCTATATTTCCGCGGATTTGCATGAAATTTGGCATGACGTGCTGAGTTGAAGCTTGAATGATGTGTGCTAAGATTCGTGAAAATCGGTTCAGATTTCGATATAGCTCCCATATGTATTTTCGTCCGATTTAAGGTAAATGGGGCAACAAAGCCTTTATATAACTTTCGATTTGTACGAAATTTGACATAGCGTACTGAAATGAGTTTACAATGCTGTGTGCTGAATTTCGTGGAAATCGGTCCAGATATAGATATAGCTTCCATATATATTTTAGTTTCATTTAATGTAAATGGTGTACTAAAAACTACATATATATTCCTGTCCTGTGAGGATATATATATATATAGAATATACCCAAATTAGTGGAGGGTATCATATATTCCGCCCAGTGCGAATTTAATACTTTCCTTACTGGTTTCAAAAAATATTTTTTCGATGTGTAACCAAAGGCTTGGATTTTTTAAAAATATGTTTTCGATGTCCGTCCAAAAGATGGATTTTTTAAAAATATTTTTTAAGGTCTAAACAAAGGCGTTGATTTTTTATAAATATTGTTTAATCAACCTCCATAGTTGTAGATTTTTAAAAATATTTTTTCGAGGTCTATCACAATTTTTCGATTTTTTTTCCGGGATATTTTTGTTAATTTTTTCCGAAAATTTCTTGCTATATTTAATTTTAGTTTTCTCCAATTTGCCACCTTTATTTATTACCCTAATCCTAAAACCTAAGCTAATGGATTGCCTGGGTCACACCCCCAATTTTCTCTAACAGGGTTGAAAAATAATCCCCCACAAAATTTTCTAGAAAAAATTGCCCTATATTTTCGAGTGTTGACAAATTTTTATTTAATTTAATGGAATAGTAGATGGACGAGAAACCCTTTCTCTGTGAACACACCCCTCCCCCCTTGCTATGGACATCATCTGCCAAAGGTTGTCATTTGTGTTGTTGGTAATAGTTTAATTTAATCATTAAATTAACTCCTTTTAAATAAATTACCTTTAATTTTTCTTTCAGTTGTTTTTTATTTTCTGATACTCTCCCCTCACCCTTCCCCTCGTAGGCAAACATTGATGTTAATTTTCTTAACACCCTTTAACAAAAAAAAAAAAAACTCGAGACCAAGGCCAAAACACATTTCCCTTTAATGGCTAACGACGCAACGAAGTTCGGTTAAAAAATGTTAAAACATAAACCCATCGTGTCCTTGCATATCCTTACAATTCAATGAGCCTTTGCTGTTGTTGTTGCTGCTGCTGTTATTATTATAGGCAACAATAATAACTAATGGTCATTTGTTTGAAGTGGCCAGGATAACACACATGCGCTCACACAAACACATAGCCACTCACACACTCTCTTTTACACATTTGTCTATTGAAATGGACAAAAAGGAGCCCTTGTCCTGTTGAAAAAAAAAACTGTTCCTTTATTGTATGATGATGATGAGTGGCCAAGTAGATTGGTTCGGTTGGTTGGTTGGTTGGTTGGTTGGTCGTTCGGTTGGCCGTCTATATTAACCCCATTTAACACGGTATTGACCACATACTAAACACTTTGCTAAAAAGGGTGTTATCACCTTTCAATAAAAAAAAGCAAGGAATAATAGTCTTTAGGTTTCACTGGTCGGCTGGCTGGCTAACTGACTGACTGACATGGAAACACCACACAATCTATTTGAAAAAACAAAAACAATTCTTGCCTTTATAACTGCCTGTTTAATAGGGTGAAGGGGGTTAAAAGGGGGGTGGTCGCTCGCTGTTTCATAGGAAAATGTATTGACTACGCATATGGACTCTTGGGAAAAAACATAGTCCTGTAATAATGACCATGGAAAACCATAGAAGAAAGAAGCTAACACACACACACACCGATACACACACACACCGAAATACCTATGTTACAAATACAATAACACGCATGTTCGTTTTTTCAATAAAACTGGAGTTTTTTTATTATTTTTTAAAAGAGAGGAGGGGTGGGGCAGTTAGACTGCACCGGTCAGTTTCTTTAAACTCTGTCAAGCACACACAGAGACACACACACGCATACAAATACCCATATATCCTGTGAGAAAACTTAAACTTGTTACTCGGGATTGGATTGAAGGTTGGTAACTTTTTAATGGGACTTTTGATATGGGGGAAATTTTTTTCAAGCACACACATACACACACATATATATCTATTCACACACATATATATGTATTCATATACATACATATGTACAATAAAAAAAATGTTTAGTTTGTTTTTCAAAAAAAAAAAGTGAAGTTAAGGCCAGCAAAGGACTACCATTCTGGTTGAACTAAAGTCAAGGGTGTTACATATCCTAGCGCTTTGGAGAAAGGCTTTCTTTCATATTTCTCGTTCATGAAAGGTCATGAACGAGATTTCAATGTAAAATCGTAAAAGAAAGTGAAATGAAATTATAAAAAAATTGATTCTCTTTAAAAATATTTTTTTTTTTTGAGTAGCTAACATAGGCGTGGATTTTTTAAAATATTTTTTTGAGTAGCTAACATAAATCTACGCCTTCGATTAGAGCTCCGAACTATATTTTTAAACAATCCACACCTATGATTAGAACTCCGAACTATTTTTTAAATCCACGCCTTTAGGTAGACCTCCTAAAAATATTTAAAAAAAAATCCACAAAAACTATTTTTAAAACTAGTAAGGAACGTAGTAAAGTCGGACTGGGCCGACTATATGATACCCTACACCACTTTGGGTATATTGGGCTTATGTATCTTTACATTTGCATGTCAATGTTCCTTCGAAGGTACATACGCATTCCTTTCTGCAACCTATTATAAATTTAATTTCATTCGGGCAGATTTAGAATCGTCTACGTACCATGGGACAAATTTACAGAAAACGATTTATAGCAAAATTGATACACGCTATTCGTTAGGCCGCTTTGTTAAAAACTTTAATTTCAATCAGACACCCGTTCGAAATACATATGGAAGCTATGGCTGGATCTGCATCAATTTCAACAAAACCCAAGAACGTCATTCAAGTCTCAATTTGATACGTTGTGCAAAATTTCGTGTTAATCGGAGGAGTTTGGTGCACCAAATAAGGTAAAATCGGACGAAAATATATATGGGAGCTATATCTGAATCTGAACGGATCTTCACAAAACTTAGCACACATCATTCTAGACTCAATTCAGTACGCTGTGCCAAATTTCGTGCAAATCGAAATATATATAGGGACTTTGGTACACTATTTATATAAAATCGGACGAAAATATATACGGGAGCTATATCTAAATCTGAACCGATTTTCACGAAACTTGGCAAACATCACTCTAGACTCAATTCAGTACACTATGCCAAATTTCGTGCAAATCGAAAGATATATAGGGACTTTAGTACACCATATACCTAAAATCGGACGAAAATATATATGGGAGCTATATCTAAATCTGATCGGATTTTCAGGAAACATACCACACATCATTCTACACCCAATTCAGTACCCTATGCCAAATTTCGTGCAAATCGAAAGATATATAGGGACTTCCGTACACTATTTATATAAAATCGGACGAAAATATATATGGAAGCTATATCTAAATCTGAACCGATTTTCACAAAACTTAGCAGACATCACTCTAGTCTTAATTCCGTACGCTGTGCCAAATTTCGTGCAAATTGAAAGGTATATAGGGACTTTGGTGCACCATTTACTTAAAATCGGACGAAAATATATATGGGAGCTATGTCTAAATCTGAACCGATTTTCGGGAAACTTAACACACATCACTCTGCACTTAATTCAGTACGCTATGCCAAATTTCGTGCAAATCGAATGATATATAGGGACTTTTGTACAGCATTTACATAAAATCGGACGAAACTATATATGGGAACTATATCTAAATCTGAACCGATTTTCACGAAACTTAGCACACATCATTTTAAACCTTATTCCGTATGCTGTGCCAAATTTCGTGCAAATCGAAAGATATAGAGGGACTTTGGTACACTATTTATATCAAATCGGACGAAAATATATATGGGAGCTATATCTAAATCTGAAATGATTTTCTTCAAATTCAATAGGGTTCGTCGTTGGGCCAAATAAGGGAATTGTGCCAAATCTCATACAAATCGCATACAATTTAACACCAACAGACGGACAGACATGTGCATAAAGACATAATACCCTGTACCACAGTGTGGTGAAGGGTATAAAAATCCAAGCCTTTGGTTAGACCTCCAAAAAAATATTTTTGAAAAATCCAAGCCTATTAATAAACTATGAAATAATATTTTTAAAAAATAGTCATGCCTATATGTAGACCAGAAAAAAAAATAATTTTCCAACTTTTATTCTCCGAACTATTAATTAGTCCACCGCTATTCCGAACAAAATACACCACAATTAGCCTAGATATTTTGCGGAAGTATAGCATATATTTTCCAAAAATACAACAACAAATAATACACCTGTCCTCCATTTTACCACGAAGCCAAGCGGCGGGCGGGCCAACGTTAATAATGATAATGAATTATGAATATGAAAATTTGTATTAAAGAGTTTAACCAACTTCGAGTTGTAGTTGTTGTTGTTGTTCGCCTTTTTTGGCCAAAAAGAAATTTCTCCAGAATATAGACATTTGTAATATTTAACCTGCACACACACTCACACACATATAAAGAGAGAGAATGGCAGAAAAAAACAATAAAGTGTCAGTCAAATGTAAAATTTATGCAAATTACAAATAACCCCGAAAAACAGCGAACACCGAACAGCAACAACAACAACATCGCGGCAGCCATAATTAAAGTCTAATAAAAAAATTATTAACATTAGAAAGTCGCTAAAACAAAACGACAAACCGACAGACAGACATACACACACAGACCCACTCTCTGTCAAAAGAGATCAGTCAACTTTAGACGGGTTTTGGAAAACAAAATGGCGTTTTAAGCCAAGCCTTGGTAGATCAGGGGGTATGGAGGGAGTGAAGGGGGTGGGGTGGGGTGGATTAGAAAGAAAATCTTTAGTTTTCTTTTTTTCGGTTACAGTTTTTCTATGGCTTTTCTCACATGTCAGTCAGTCAGCCAGCCAGCCAGCCAAGTTATGCTGATGATGATCTTTGCTTTTTGCCATGGATCAACGAGTTTTTTGGCCATGGCTTTAATGGAGTTTTTGGGCCAACAACAACAACAACGACGACGACAACATGCCAAATGCGTAAAGATGATCTCTTTTCGATGTTCGGAGGTTCGAGGTTCGTTATGAATGAATTACACGTTCAAATGAAATGGATCAGACAGACAAACAAAGAGACCAACCAGCAAACTAACTACCGCTTGATGGCTTTGACTTAAAACCTCTAGGGCCGTCCGTCCGTGCACCATATTTTTTGGTGGTTCAAGAAACCAGAAAAGAGGTTGCAATCTATGACTCGACATAACGTCATCTTTTCATTTATTTTCCAAGCCATTTTTTGTGTTATGGGCGAATGAATTTCTTTTCATAAGCTGATCCATCAAACCGAACCCCCCACCCTCACCCAAGCAGGGCTCAGGCTAATGACTCAACGAAAAATAAAACAACAACGAACAATTTTTATTTGGCTTAAATGGCAGTCAAACTTCTTGCCATTCGTTATTGTTTTCCATTTGTTTCGAAGCCATGTTTAGCTATTCGGAATTGTTTATTGTTGGGTTCCGTATATTTTTTTTCTTCATTTCCACTTCTGCTTTGGCTAATTAGCGTTATCGTTTAGACCAGGTTTTTATTTTATGTTTAGCATTTCTAATTTGGCTTAGACGAAACAATCACATGTGTCAGTTGTCTATTTTAACGATATTATTTTGAGTAATGATCTACAGGGGAGTGAAAGGAATTTTAAAGGAGGGGAGAGTAAGACCTCCCACAATAAGGAACTAAAAGAAAATATTTAAAAATCAAACCTCGGATTTTTTTTTTTTTAATATTGGTTCCAGGTCTAATCAAGGCGTGCATTTTTATACCCTACACCACATTGTGGTACAGGGTATTATGTCTTTGTGCATATGTTTGTAACAGGCAAAAGGAAACGAGATAGACCCATAGTTCATTTTGAGAATATGCATAGAATCAATTTCTGAGTCGATTTATGCATGTCCGTCCGTCTCTTGATGTTAAATTGTAAACAAAGTAATCTGATTTGGATGAAATTTGGCACAAGCCACTTTTTTGGTCCAACGACAAACCCTATTGAAATTGGAGAAAATCGGTTCAGATTTAGATATAGCTCCCATATATATTTTCGTCCGATTTAAGGTAAACGGGGCACCAAAGTCCATATATATCCTTCGATTTGCACGTAATTTGGCATAGCGTACTTAATTAAGTGTAGAAAGATGTGTGTTAAATTTCGTGAAGATCGGTTCAGATTTGGATATAGCTCCCATATATATTTTCGTCCGATTTAAGGTAAATGGGGCACCAAAGTCTCTATACATCTTTGGATTTGCACGAAATTTGGCATAAGGTACTGAATTAGGTCCAGAATGGTGTGTTTTAAATTTCGTGAAGATCGGTTCAGATTTAGATATAGCTCAGATATATATATATTCGTCCGATTTAAGGTAAACGGGGCACCAAAGTCCCTATACATATTTGGATTTGCACGAAATTTGACATAAGGTACTGCATTAGGTACAGAATGATGTGTGCTAAGTTTCATGAAGATCGGTTCAGATTTAGATATAGCTCAAATATATATATTCGTCCGATTTAAGGTAAATGGAGCACCAAAGTCCCTATAAATAATTCGATTTGCACGAAATTTAGCACAGCGTACTGAATTAAGTGTAGAACGATGTGTGCTAAGTTTCGTTGAAATCAATTCAGATTTAGATATTGCTCCCATATATATTTTCGTCCGATTTAAGGTAAATGGTGCACCAAAATCCTTATATATCTTTCGATTTGCACGAAATTTGGCACAGCGTATTGGATTAAATCTGGAATGATGTGTGCTAAGTTTCGTGTAAATCGGTTCAGATTTAGATATAGCTCCCATATATATTTTCGTCCGATTTTATGTAAATGGGGCACTAAAGTCACTATATATCTTTCGATATGCGTGGAAGTTTGCATAGAGTACTCAATTGAATCTAGATTGACGTGTGCCAAATTTCGAGAAAATCGGGTCAGTCTTAGATATAGCTCCCATATATATTTTCATCCGATTTATGGTAAATGGAGGTCCAAAGTCCCTATATATCTTTTGATTTGCACGAATTTTGATATAGGGTACTGAATTAAGTCTAGAATGATGTTGCTCAGCTTCGTGAAAAGATCCATAGCTAGGCCGATTGACACAACGTACTGAAGTAATATAAATTAGTCTCCGGCAAGTTTCCCTGAAATCGGTTCAGATATAGATATATAACAAAAATCAGATATAGATATATAACAAAAATGCTACGTCTGTTAAGATACATATGTAGAATATACACAAAGTGGTGAAGGGTCGGCCCAGTCCGACTTTACTACTTTTCTTACTGGTTATACCCTACACAACTATGTTGTCAGGTTTTTATAGCTTTATGCAGCTCCAAGAGTTTGTAACACAGCGAAATATTGGTCCTAGACCCACCTTTAAGTATACCGATCGTCATATCTCGACTAGATGAGTCGATCTAGACATGTGTGTCCGTTCGTCCGTCGGTCCATTATAATTTGTAAACACGATACAGGCCACAGTTATGGACCAATCTTCACGAAATTTTGCATGTAGGGTGGGTTCTGGCCAATGAAGACCCCTATTGTTTTTGGTAAAGATCGGTTAATATTTAGGGGATGAAATGGACCAAATACTTCAATTTTGTCTGATTTTCTCGTCGCTCCAGAGGCCAAAATTATGGTCCGAACATCGCAAAATTTTACATTCTGAACGGGATCGGGCCAAAGAATATGGAACCAAAGAAAATTAGATTTTCATGGAAGTTATGTAGGGTATCATATGGTCGGCCCGTCCGACTATGCTGCTCCGCTCACTGGTTTAAAAATATTTTTTTCATGGTCTTACCTTAAGCGTGGATTTTTATAAATATTTTTTTAATTTTCTCCCCTAATTATATTTCAATTTTCTCAAGGATTAAAATTTTTCATTGTAGAAATTTAAGAAGCCACTCCTATTCAGAGAAGTGGTAACAAAAAATTTCCCCCCAAAATTCATATCATTAATATGTATTAATTCCGAATCAACAGAGAAGAGGCCACTTCCGTATGCTATACAAACACACATACATAACCAAAGGAAATGGAAATTCAAAATTATGTTTTGAGACAAACAGCAACGTAGAAAGAAGAAGATATTTTTATTCCAACCAAAAAAAGGATTTAAATCAAACGGAAGTGGATGGAAAAAAATCTCTATAAAATTATAGTTTTCGTAACAAAAAAAATCCTAAGTAATCAAATAATGTGTACGAGTATTAAATGTGTCCTTACGGTGATGTGTGCAAGTGTGTGAGTGAGCGTGTGTGTGAGCGTGTGTGTGTGACATAATGATTTCAAAAGCCTAATGACATTTTTGAGGTCGAAATTCTGTTATAGATGACAAAGAAGAACAAAAGGGGTAAAGTAATCGGATGATGATGATAAAATGCCGAATGAAAGACAACAACAACAAGAAATATGACATTTGTTTATTTGCATCATTTACCTTCCCCAGCTTCGCAGCCTTGTGAAAAAGGAGCACGAATGAAACAAGGATGTCACATGATTTTGACATAATCTGTAATTCAAACATGTCTCAGTTGTTGTTTTCTATAAATGTGTGTGTGTGTGAGAATCTCACAAAAGAGTTAGTCTGAAGAAAAAAAATTCTGGTCAAAGAAAAAAATGAATTGTAAAACACAGAAAAAATTGTCAAATACTTGCCAAAAAACGCAAAATTATTTGTAACTCAAACTAATGATGTAGCTGGGTACATGTGTGGGAGAGTATGTGTGAGTGTGTGTGTGTGTGGGTTCTCAAAAAAAGGACCTGCGTGTGTTACAAAAAAAAACAAATCGAGGACATTCTGCCAAATGTTTTGCATTTGAATGCTAATAGTTAATGATTCACACACACACACATAAGCATGTCAATAGGAAGGGAAAATTGAGTATGTGTGTGTGCCTGCCAAAACGAATGAACATCACGGATGGTTTGAAATGTCTTGGCCATGGTCGTTGGTTGTTAAGAAAAATCGAAATTTAATAGCTCCTTTTCTTGGCACTAAACATACTTGTACGGCATGTGTGTCAGTCGTCAAGTTTTTTTCGGATTTTTCATTTTGTTGGTCGCAAATCAAAGTAGATAATTAATGATATTAGTGACAGGACGCATCAAGGATTTGCCTAAATATATGTATGTGGTGAACATAACCCGTTACACATGAATTAGGAACAGAGTGTTTGACACAACTAAATATCCTTTCGATTTAGAAGTTTTTGTCAGCTAATTTTCCCAACTACAAAATGATTTATGAAGTGTGGAAAGTTGAGAGAATTTTTTTTTTTTTTGGTTGAAGTATCCTTTGGCGTAACATTTACTCACATACTTGTTTGAGTGCGGCAAATAATACAGCAGATTCAACACGTTTTCTTTGCCATGAATAAAAGAAGAAGTCATTAGAAGTACCGAGGAAATCTACAGCTAACCTTCCAAGTAACGAAAATGGGTCAGTCTTCCTGAGACATTCCAAGCACTACGGTGGGCAGAGGGGAAATCCCCTCTGAAAAACCGAAAGAGGGGCGGAATTTTTATGTGGAGAATATGTCACAGCCTGAACCTATATTGATAATTTAATGCATACACGTACGGCTGTCTCCAAAAGCCCTGAATGCCAAATTGTAAACACTTCGTTGGTAAAAATGCATCTAAAACCTCCAAACTACCGAAAAAGGTGCGAAATCTTTATATGGAGGATATGTCACAACCTGGATCTAAATTTATAATTTTCTCTATACATATATGTCAACCTTCAAGAACCCTGGATACCAATTTACAGCCACTTCGTTGGGGAAAATATGACCAAAACCCTTCAAACCAGCGAAAATGGTGCGGAATCTTTATATGTCACATCCTGGATCTAAATTAATAATTTTCTTCAAGAACCCTGAATGCCAAATTACAGGCACTTCGGGGCCTAAATGCGGCCAAAATCCTGCAAAATACCGAAAATGATGCATAACCTATATATATAGGGGCTATGTCACAACCTGGATCTAAATTAATAATTGTCTGCATTCATATGTGGTAGCCTCCAAGAACCCTGAATGGCAAGTTACAGCCACTTCGGGGCCTAAATGCGTATATAGCCTCAAAATATCGAAAATGATGCGGAACATTAATGTAGAGGCTATATATCAAGCTCGTCATATATTGATAATTTTTTGCATATGTGTGTGGCAGCCCTCAAGAACCCTGGATACTAAATTACAGCCACATTTTACTACCGAAAATGGTGCGGAACCCAGATATAGAAGCTATGTCACAATATAGATCTATATTGACAATTTTCTACATACGTGGCTGCCAGCCTCCAAGAACCCTAAATACCAAAGTACAAACACTTCAGGTAAAAAATACGGCTCTACTCTCAAAATACCGAAAATGGAGCGGAACCTTTACATGGAGCCTATATTATAACCTAAACCTATATAGATAATTTTCTGCATACCTGTTTGCAGCCCTCAAGAACCATAGATAACAAATTACAACCACTTCGATGCAAAAAATGCCGCCAAAACCATAAAAATACCGAAAATTATGCGGAACCTTTATATAGAGGAGATGTCACAACCTAGACCTATATTTTTAATTTTCTGGTTATATGTTTTTCACCATCCAAGAATCCTAGATACCAAATTACAACCACTTCGATGAGAAAAATGCTACCAAAACCTTCAAAATACCGAAAACGGTGCGGAAACTTTATATGGAGCCTGTGTTACAATCTGGTCCTATATTCATAATTTTCTGCATACATGTAGGTCAGCCTCCAAGAACCCTAGATACAAAATTACAACCACTTCGATGCGAAAAATGCTACCAAAACCCTTCAAACTACCGAAAATGGTGCGGAACCTTTACATGGAGGATATGTCTCATCCTGGACCTTTATTTTTAATTTTCTGGTTATATGTTCTTCATCCTCCAAGAACCCCGGATACCAAATTACAACCACTTCGATGGGCAAATGCGGCCAAATCCCTTCAAACCACCGAAAATGGTGCGGAACGTTTATATGGAGGCTATGTCACAACCTGGTCATATATTGGTAATTTTCGTCATACATTTATGTCAGCCTCCAAGAACCTTGAATGCCAAATTACAGCCACTTCGATGGGAAAATGCGACTAAAACCTTAAACATGACAAAAATGATGCGGAACCTTTACATGGAGGCCATGCCACAACCTTGTCCTATATTTATAATTTTCCGAATACATGTCTGTCAGCCTCATAGAACCCTGAATGCCAAATAACAACCACTTCATTGGGAAGAATGCGGCTAAAATCTTCTAAAAATCAAAAAAATGGTGCGGAACCAAAACGTTAACCAATATCGACTATTTTTAGTAGAAAAATTTGGCAGAACCTGAGAACCTAAAAAAGTCAAATTGGAGCAAATGCGGTTGAAAGGTGTACCCAAGCTCCCCAAAATACTGAAAATTTGGAGGTAACGTTCTATGGAGACTATACTAAAAAGTGGGCCAATGTTAAAATTTTTTTGTAAATATCGAAAATGGTGCGGAACCGTTATATGGGAGCTATACGAAAACGTTAACAGATATCGATTATTTTTGGTAGGAAAATTTGGCACCACCTGAGAACCTGAAAAATCAAATTACTGGCTATTCGATTGAAAAACGTGCCCAAGCACCCCAAAACACTGAAATTTTGAAGGTTCCGCTCTATGGGGACTATTCTAAAAAGTAGGCCAATGTTAATAATTTTTGGTAGGGAGATTTTCTACCCGATCGGAACCCAAAATATCAAATTACAGCAAATTCGGTTGAAAAATCAGCCGAAGCTCCCCAAAATACTGAAATTTTGGAGGTATCCTTATATGGAAGTTACCCTAAAAAGTGGATCAATATTGTTCGTTTTTGGTTGGGAGTTTTTATATTCCATGAGAACCCAAAATACCAAACTATAGCCAATTCGGTTGAAAAACATGCCCAAGATCCCCAAAATACTGACATTTAGGAGGTACCGTGGCCCATCCGATTATACCGATTTTTTTATTGTTGGTTTTTATAAACAAAAAGAAAAACTTACCTAAGACTTCCTCAAAAAATTTTGAAATAGTGAAAATTCCGATCCCCCTCTTAAAGCTACGAAGGTCCTAGAAAAAAAATTTTAAGGACCTATAAAAAATGCCCATAATTTCCATAGACCATTTTGAATAGCCTTTGGAATCTTCGAGTGTTATAAACACCTGATATGCTGTCATTTAATATCTTTCCATCATAAATATTAATTACTACCCTTCCCCCATCCTCCACAAAAAAATTTCCCACAACCTTCACTTTCAGGATTTTTTTAAATTCCTCGAGATCCATAACTACTAATCCCCTAGAACATCACTGGGTCTTAACATGCCGATGCATTTAATTTAAGAATTTACCAACAAGTTTCTTTCGATGTAAAGAAATGTCAGCTCCCCCTCCCTCTACTTCTCACTCTCCTTGACAGCACTTCGATCAGCTATTTTTTTTTTTTTTTTTTTTGAAATTGATATTCCCAGGCCATATTCCGACAAATAAAATTAACAACTGATCTAAAATTCAAGGACACGCATTGCCTAATACAATAATTTCAAAATTTAAGTAGAGCACACAGAACACACACACACATGCAGACACACACATATATTCAACATCATGATCATTGTCAAGATATTGAAAAAATTTCAAAATGTGAGAATTATGCAAATTACCAATTCAGTGCAAACATGACTATTTTGGTTCGGTAGCTCTACCTTTTTGTATTGAGAAAATAAATACCAACACACTCACACACACATATGCCTGTCTGTGTGTTTACAGTTCCGATTAATTTGCATAAATATCTAGCGGAATGAATTGCCAAGAGAAGGAAATTAAAAAAAAACTCCAATTCATTCAATTGTTTTGTGTGAAATTTTGTGGAGGGTTCGCTGGTTCGCCGATCGAATTTGATATGCCAACGACAAGCAGCAGAAACCAGATCAACAGCCGATCAAGATCAGAACAATAAAAAACAATATCTCCAGAGTTCATTGCTATTTTCGAACAAAAAAAAACAATATTTCCCACAAATAGTTAACTATTGTCCTCTCTCCACACACACATAGACACACGCACTTATGCGAACACACCTCAACGAAGAACGTGCATAAATCCTCTCGAAGTGATTTAGGCACTTGTCTCTTTGTATTTTGTTTGCCAGGATTTTCAAATTTATCCTCTTCGGCATGTGTGCCCGACGGAAGTCGGAAGATGTATTCCCACACCATGTTAACACATCATAAATCATCGCATCGATCGTTATCGTCAGGTCGGAATTTGATTGACAATTTTCTTGGCAGATTTGCAGATCAATACTGAGAAATCAACACACATTTAAATGACGGCAATAGGGGGAAAGGTGCGGAACGTATTTGAACATTTTATTGTAATGATGATTTTTTATATCCTCCACCAACGCTACGATTTATGCGCCGTAGATCCCATAAGAACAAGGTCATATATTACAGATCGGAATAAAATTCTATACCGATTTCTAGAGCTCCCACTAGAGCTTTGAAATTTCTAGGATGTTCGATATTTCATATATTCCAATATGAAATATCGAACATCCTAGAAATAGGCCCACAATTAGTATAGCCTCCCTATAAAGGTACCACCAAACTTCGATGTTTTTTAGGGGAACCGAATTGGCAGGAAATTGGTATTTTAGGTGCTCCTTACCACCAAAAACAGTGTACATTGGTCAAATATTTTAGGTAACGGAACCTCCGAACCTAATTTCGGTATTCGGTGTTTTTTAGGGGAATCGAATTGGCAGGAAATTGGTATTTTAGGTTCTCCTTACCACCAAAAACAGTGTACATTGGTCAAATATTTTGGGTAACGGAACCTCCGAACCTAATTTCGGTATTTTCGATGTAGTACCCATATCACGGAACCCCCCGAATTTCGATATTTTGTGGAGTTTGGGGAAATTTTTCAATCAAACTGACTCTGTTTTGATATTTCGAACTCTCATTGGCTAGAAAATCTTCATACCAAAAATTATCAATATTGACCCATTTTTCGGTGATAGGCCTCATATAACAGAAACTCCCCAATTCCGATAGTTTGTGGAGTCAGAGCAAGTTTTTAAATCGGATTGTCTGGAAATTGTTATTTTGGGTTCTCATTGATTAGCAAGTCTTCCCACCAAAAGGTATCTTTATTGGTCCACATTTCGGGGTAGCCACCCACATAACGGAACCTCTTGAATTTCATTATTTTATTAGGCTTCATATAATGGAACCTGCCGATTTTCCGTATTTTGTGGAGTTTGGTTATTTGCGGAGTTCAAATTGATTCTGATTTGCTTATTTAGGTTCTCAATGGGTAACGAACCAAAAACTATTTCCATTAGTCCAATTTTTAGGGTAACGGAATCTCCGAACCGAATTTCTGTATTTTACGGGGACTTGAGCATTTTTTCCAACCGAACTGACTCTTTTCGGATATTTCGGACTCCCTCCCATTGGCTAGACAATTACTCAATGAAAAATAATACATTTTTGGTCCATGTTTCCGGGTAACCCCACATACAACAGAACCTCCCGAATTTCGAAATTTCCAATATCAAAACTTAGCTGAATTGTGTTTTTCTTCTAGGAAACCTTGCTGAATTGAGTTTTCCTGTGGTGAAAAGTTTGCTGAATTGAGATTTTTATAAGAAACCCCAGCTGAATTGCCTTTGTCTACAATAAAACCTAACTGAATTAAATTTTTCCACAATAAAACTAGCTGAATTGACCTTTTCCGCAATAAAACCTAGCTGAATTGAATTTCTCTACAATAAAAACCCAGCTGAATTGAGTTTCTCCACAAAAAAAAAAACTAGCTGAATTGCCGTTTTCCATGAAAAATCTTTCCTGAATTGACTATTTCGAGAAAAAAACCAGCTGAATTGATTTTTTCTACATATAAACTTAGCTGAATTAAATTTTCAAATATTAAAACTAGCTGAATTGACCTTTTCCGCAATAAAACCTAGCTGAATTGAATGTCTCTACAATAAAAACCCAGCTGAATTGAGTTTCTCCACAAAAAAAAAACTAGCTGAATTGCCGTTTTCCATGAAAAATCTTTCCTGAATTGACTATTTCGAAAAAAACCAGCTGAATTGATTTTTTCTACATATAAACTTAGCTGAATTAAATTTTCAAATATTAAAACTTAGCTGAATTGTGTTTATCTTCTAGAAAACCTTGCCGAATTGAGCTTCTCTTCAGGAAACTTTGCTGAATTGAGTTTTCCTGTGGTAAAAACTTTGCTGAATTGCAATAAAACCTACAATAAAACCCAATTGTCTTTTTCCACAATAAAACCTAGCTGTTTTAGTTTCTTCACAAAAAAAAAACCTAGCTGAAGTGAGTTTCTCTACAAGAAAACTTAGCTGAATTTCAGTTTTTCATGAAAAGACTTTTCGAGCAAAAAACTTTGCTGAATTGATTTTTTCACTATCAAAACATAGCTGAATTGAATTTTCCAGTATAAAAACTCAGTGGAATTGTTTTTATCTTCTAGGAAACCTTGCCGAATTGAGTATTTCTTCAGGAAACTTATCTGAATTGAATTTTTCTGTGGTAAAAATTTAGTTTTTTTACAAGAATTCCTTGCTAAATTTTCTTGTTCCACAATAAAACCAAGCGGAATTGCATTTATCTACAATAAAACCTAGCTGAATTGCCGTTTTCCATCAAGATCATTCTTGAATTGACTTTCTCGAAAAGAAAACTTAGCTGAATTGATTTTTTTTATATCAAAACCTAGCTTAATTGCCGTTTTCCATGAAAAATCTTTGCTGAATTGATTTTTTGGTTAAGAAAACTTAGCTGAATTTAACTTTTCAATACCAAAACCTAGCTGAATTGCATTTCCTATTATCAAAACATGGCTAAATTGTCGTCTTCCATAAAAAATCTTTGCTGAATTAATTTTTTCGAGCAGAAAACTTAGCTGAATAGATTTTTCCAATATAAAAACTTAGCTGAATTGAGTTTTCCATTAGCAAAACTTAGCTGAATTGTAATTTTCCATGAAAAAATTTAGTTTTATTGACTTTTTCCGTAGAATGAGTTCCTTGAATTAGTGTTTACCATGAAAAATCTTTGCTGAATTGACTTTTCGTGGAAGAAAACTTAGCTGAATTTCGATTTTTATAGAGGTTTTAATATTTTTCTCTCTAATCTCTTATTTTATGAATGTCTTAATCTTGAATTCAATAAAAATAAATTCCCAAATTTACATATACCCATTTTCGGAACTTCGTTGACCTTGGAAATACACGATTTCCGAACATGTCTGCTATCTATGAATATTTTTTTTTAGCTCCAAGGAATTAATTAATTATTTTTTCTTCTTCTTCTTCAATATTGTTCCAGGTAACCCGTAGCCTCTAAGCAGCTGCTTCCGTTTAATCAAAATCTATGGAAGTGTCATAAATAAATCAGTATTGGCATGAAATCTTAAAAAATCATTGATGCAAACTCGATACATTAATCGGGACAAAGGACATTCAGGATATACCGAAGAAGGAGCAAAAAATTATGTTAATCACTTAGCCAAATGGTTGATTAACATAAGAATTGCTGTGGACATGGTCACAATGGTGATGCCGATGATGATGACGATGCAGTAACGATCAATAAAGAAAAAAAGGATTTCAAGGATAGGCCAAGGATAGCACAGAAAAAAAACTGCACTGCATAAATAATTATGAGAAACGGCAGAAAAAAAGGATAACAAACAAACACACGCACACACACAACTAGGATATTATGCAAATTTATTAAAACGCAATGCAGGAAATTAAAGGAAAAGGAGGTGGAAGAGTAAAGAGAAAAAAAATGCCATGCAGATGGATTAGAGCCAGCCACATCCTTGGGCAGCTGAAATCAAAGAAACGGAGAAAAGGAATTCAATTGATATGCAAATTTTTATTTCATTTTAAAAAATAGAAACAGAAATTGAATCTTAAAGATATTGAGGGCAGTTGTGCCCAAACTACCTAAGGACCTTGTAAGGACTTGCAGGAAAACCACCCCTTTTCTTTGTTCCCTTTGGCCGCACACAACTCGTGGCTGCCTAACTGCCTGTCAACCCCCCTGCCCTGCCAGTTATTGATCTTTGATCGTTTACTTCGAGGATTTTCGGTTATTGATAGGCGTTAATGCAATTTTGTGCAAAAAAGGATAACAAAGGATCCCTGTTTTGGCAAAGATCATCAAATTTGCCAACTGTGGTGAAAATATCTCCATTGTCTGGCCATTGTTTTGCCGGCGATCAGCAAGTAGTTATGGGTGATAATTTTTCAAGATCACCAAGGAAAGAGGAAAATTTGCAAAGAGGAGCAGGGGAGAGAGAGCGGCGGAAAGAGTGAAAAGGGTTAACAAGATCCTTGCAATTATTTAGGGTTTCCCAAGACAAAAAGGTCTTAACGGCCCAAGACAATGCCCTAGGTTTGCAAATATTTCCACATATCAATGACAGCTTTAGACAATTCTTGTTTGCAGATTTTCTTTATTATCGCGTTGTTGCTTCGTGACAATGACATTGTCAACGTGGCAAAACAAAAAAAGGATAATAAAGAGTTGAGTGATTTATCAGCGGTAAGTAATCTTTTTAAAAACCCCTCCAACAGAGGGAGGGGGTATTTAAAAATAGTTTTTTCACATACTGCCATTAATATTATTATTAAAACTTTATTTAAAACTTTGCTGAATTGCATTTGTAATTAAAAAAATTTGCTGAATTTTCCAATTATCATAAAAAACACGAGCCAAATTTCAATTTATGTTGAAAAACCTTTGCTGAATTAACTTTTTCGCATGTAAAACTTTGCTGAATTGCAATTCATGTGAAAAAAATGTTGCTGAATTGAAATTTATGAAAGAAAAACAATGTTTCCTATAGTAAAATATCTCCTAATTGATATTCCGATATAAAAACTTAGCTGAATTAAGTTTTTCGTAGGCAAAAACTTTGCTGAATTGCGTTGTATGTACAAAAAAATAGCTGAATTTGGGGTTTTCTATAGTAAAATATCTCCTAATTGATATTCCGATACAAAAATTTGGCTGAATTTGGTTTATCGTATGCAAAAAACTTTGCTGAATTGCGTTGTATGTTCAAAAAAACATTGCTGAATTTGAGTTTTTCTATTGTAAAATATCCCCTAATTGATATTCCGATATAAAATCTTAGCTTAATTAATTTTTTCGTAGACAAAAACTTTGCTGAATTGCGATTTATGTACAAAAAACATTGCTGAATTTGGGGTTTTCTATATTAAAATATCTCATAATTGATATTCCGTTGCAAAAACTTTGCTGAATTAAGTTTTTCATAGACAAAACTTTGCTGAATTGGGATTTATGTATGAAAACATTGCTGAATTTGGGGTTCTCTATAGTAAAATGTTAACAATATCCTTGAAAAATAGTTTTACAAAAAAATCTTTGCTGAATTGATGTATTCTTTAGAAAATCGGCTCTGAATTCATGTTTTCTATAGAAAATCATTGCTGAATTGAAGTTTTCTTCTGAAAATCGTTGCTGAATTTAAGTTTTCCATAGAAAATGGTTGCTGAATTCATGTTTTCTATAGAAAACCATTACTGAATTGATGTCTTCAATAATAAAACTTTGCTGAATTGAAGTTTTCTATAGGGAATCATTGCTGAATTGATGTTTTTCTTCTAAGACTTTTTCTGTAGAAAATCGTTGCGGAATTGATGTTTTCTATAGAAAAACTTTCCTGAATTGATATTTTCTATAGAAAATCGTTGCTGAGTTGATGTTTTCTATAGAAAACAATTGCTGAATTGATGTTTTTAATAATAAAACTTTGCTGAATTGATGTTTTCTATAGTAAAACTTTGCTGAATTGTTGTTAATGAAAGAAAAACCTTGTTGAATTGACTTTTTCTTTAGAAAACCCTTGCTGAATTGATTTTTACTTCAGAAAACCTTTGCTGAATTTATGTTTTCTATAGAAAATACTTGCTGAATTTATGTTGTCTATAGTAAAACTTAGCTGAATTGATATTTTCTATAGAAAATCATTGCTGAATTGATGTTTTCTTTAGAACATCATTGCTTAATTGATGTTTTCTATTTGAAAACTTTGCTGAATTGACTTTTTAGATGGAAAAACTTAGCTGAATTGATTTTTTATTGAAAAAAAACTTCAATGTAGGTTTTATATAGAAAACATTTGCTGAATTGATTTTTCAGTAGAAAATTTTTGCTGAATTGCATTTTTCAATGGAAGAAGTTAATATTATTTAAAATTATTTAGGAAAAACTTTGCTGAATTGACTTTTTAGTAGAAAAAACTTAGCTGAATTGAGTTTTTTCAATGAAAAAAACATTGCTAAGTCATAGAATACCTTTGCTGAATTGAATTATTCCAAAGAAAAACCTTGCTGAATAGGTTTTTCCATAGAAAAAATTTAGCTGAATTGATTTTTCAGCGAACAATTTTTGCTGAATTGCGTTTTTCTAGGGGAAACGTGAATAATATTTAAATTTTTTTTACAAAAACTTTGCTGAATTGACTTTTTAGTAGAAAAACTTAGCTGAATTGAGTTTTATTCAATAGAAAAAGTATTGCTAAGTGGTTTTTTTATATAGAAAACCTTTGCTAAATTATGTTATTCCAGAGAAAAATGTTGCTGAATTGAGTTATACCAAAGAAAAACCTTGCTGAATTGGGTTTTCCATTGAAAAAATTCAGCTGATTTGTGTTGTGGCATAAAATAATGTTGCAAACTCAGTTTTCCCAAAGAAAACCCTTGCTGAATTGAGTTAATACATCGAAAAACTTAGCTGAATTGCATTTTTCTGTGATAAAAAAATCGCAATTCCCTTTTAGCTGAAGTTTTTTGGTAAGGTACCAAGGGGCTAGTCTGTTCTTTTCATTATTTTCCAAAATGCCGCCTGCAGTTGTCTAGCTGATCCTATCACTCCAACAACCACAGCTTCTGCAGCGCTAGTTCCAGTTCATTTTTAAACCCCTTCTCTAGGAATACCACGAACCACGATTGTCAACATTAAAATCAGACTCATCAGCACATTCGAATCTGGTGCGTGCTCAAAGCTTTAATTAAGTTTTTTTTTTAAATTTCATAAAATCTGCCTTTTCTTCTTCTTCGGAAAGATGATGGAGATCTCTTACAAAAGCTAAATAAAAAAATTACAACAAAAACTATAATAAATTTGTTGGCCAGAGTTTCCTGGTACATCTTTCCTATTTCCTCTCATCCCAGAGTCGCTGGATTACAACAGCAACAAAAACAACAACAACGTCATCTTACATTTGTCGTTCTTGTGAAATTTATTGAATGCTTGTTATGATAAAAAAGTGAGCGAGCGCACATACGTGTGAGTGTGCGTGTGTGTGTTTGGTGTTTCTTCAGTCACGCCGCTACGTGATCACCCATTGAGGTGTAATAATTTTTATTTATAACATTTATTTTGTTGTGCCTTCTTCTGCCTGATTATTTCTTTAGCCTCATTCTTTTTGTCTCTGATCTCTTTGTTAATATTTGTTGTTGTTGTTGCTATTCCGAAAAAATATGACTTATATTCCCGTCACCATCCGAAGTTCGGATAATATTGAATTACCATACGGAAATCTATAATGAAGATGGAATCTTTTTCCAAAGAATTTTATTTTTTTTAAAACCTTTTGATTCGAAAAAATTGTATTTCGATAATTTTTAGGGAAAGGCTGGATGTTGGCCCCAGCTGAATTCAGAATTTTGTTACAAAAACTTAGCTGAATTGGTATTTTCAATAATAAAACATTTTTGAATCGTTGTTTTTGATACAAAAACTTAGCTGAACTGATGTATTCGATAGAAAATCCTAGCTGAATTGGGGGGTTTTCATTAGAGCACATTAGCTGAATTCGATTTTCAATAGAAAAACTTTGCTGAATTGAATTTCTACAAAAGAAAAGTTTGCTGAATTGAGTTTCTACCAAAGAAATGTTAGCTGAATTGAGTTTTTACTACAGAAAAGTTAGCTGAATTGTGTTTTTATTATAGAAAAGTTTGCTGAATTGAGTTTTTACAATAGAAAAGATGGCTAAATTGATATTTTCAAAAATATCAATTTGTTAAATCCACTTTTTCGGTATAAAAACTTAGCTGAATTGATATTTTTTATAGAAAACCTTTGCTGAATTAAAGTTTCTCATTAGCAAACATTAGCTGAATTCGGTTTTCAATAGAAAAACTTTGCTGAATTAAGTTTTTATGAAATAAAAGTTTGCTGAATTATGTTTTTATAAAAGAAAGGTTAGGTGAATTGAGTTTTTACAAAAGAAAAGATTGCTGAATTTAGTTTCTACCAAAGAAAAGTTAGCTGAATTGAGTTTCTACCAAAGAAATGTTATCTGAATTGCGTTTCTACCCATGAAAAGGTTAGCTAAATTAATTTATTTGTTAGGAAACCCTTGCTGAATTGATATATTTTACATAAAATCCTTGCTGAATTGGGGAGATTTTTAGGAAATGTTATCTAAATTCGATTTTCAATACAAAGACTTAGCTGAATTCAGTTTTTGTACAAGAAAAGTTTGCTGAATTGGGTTTTTACAAAAGAAAAGTTAGCTGAATTGAGTTTCTGCTAAAGAAAAGTTAGCTGAATTGATTTTTTTTAAAGAAAAGTTTGCTGAATTGAGTTTTTATTAAAGAAAAGTTAGCTGAATATAGTTTCTACCACAGAAAAGTTAGCTGAATTGCGTTTTTACCCATGAAAAGTTAGCTGAATTAATTTATTTGATGGAAACCCTTGCTGAATTGATATATTCCATATAAACTCCTTGCTGAATTGGGGAGTTTCATTAGGAAATGTTATCTAAATTCGATTTTCAACATAAAAACTTTGCTGAATTGAGTTTTTACTACAGAAAAGTTAGCTGAATTGTGTTTTCACTAAAGAAAAGTTAGCTGAATTGATATTTTCAATAATATAACTCTGTTAAATCCACTTTTTTGGTATTAAAACTTAGCTGAATTGATGTATTCAATAGAAAACTTTGCTGAATTAAGGGTTTTCATTAAAAAACGTTAGCAAAATTCTATGTTGCTAAATTGAGTTATTTCTACAGAAAAGTTAGCTGAATTCAGTTTTTAATAAAGAAAACATTGCTGAATTGATATTTTCAATAATAAAACTTTGTTAAATCTGCGTTATTCATATAACAACCTAGCTGAATTGATATATTCGAAGGAAAATCCTTGTTGAATTGAACTAATCGATAGAAAACCCTTGCTGAATTGGACGTTTTCATTAGAAAACTGCAACTGAAATCAATTTTCATTAGGAAATGTTTGCTGAATTGGGATTATTAGTTTGCTGAATTGATTTTTTCAGCAAAAAAAGTTAGCTGAATTAAGATTTTATAGAATTATGTTAGCTGAATTATGATTTTCTGAACAAAAAGTTAGTTGAATTGAATTTTTACATTGCAAAAGTTAGCTGAATTGGGGTTTTTGATAGAAAACGTTTGCTGAATTACGTTTTTCAGCAAAAACACTTTGCTGAATTGAGTTTTATATGAAAACATTAGATGAATTGAGCGTTTTATAATAAAAAGTTAGCTGAATTGTGATTTTCTTAAGAAAAAGTTTGGTGAATTCAGTTTTTCTAAGGGAATAGTTAGCTGAATTGAATTTTTACAAAGAAAAAGTTGGCCGAGTTAAAATTTTATAAGAAAAACAGAACTGAATTGTGTATTTTCTATTGAAATAGTTTGCTGAATTAGAGTTTGCAACCAAAATAGTTAGCTGAATTAAGTTTCTCTAAAGAAAACGTTAGCTGAATTGGCGGTTTCATAATAAAAAGTTTGCAGAATTCAGTTTTTCTAAGGAAACATATTGCTGAATTAAGTTTTTCGGATGAAAAATTTAGCTGAATACGGTTTTTCTATGGAAAAAGCTAGCTGAATTAAGTTCACTATCGAAAAATTTAGCTGAATTGAGTTTCTCTAAAGAAAAGTTTTGCTGAATTGTGATTTTTGATATAAAAACTTCGCTGAATTGACTTTTTCGACATAAACTCTTAGCTGAATTGGGATTTTCTAAAGCAAAACTTTGCTGAACAGAGTTTACTAACGAAAAATGATAGCTGTATTGCGTTTTTCTCAAGCAAAAGTTATCTGAATTATTCTTTTTGATATAAAAACTTATCTGAATTGACTTTTTCGACAAAAACACTTAGCTGAATTGGGTTTATCTAAAGCAAAGCTATGCTGAATTGAATTAACTAAAGACAAATGTAGCTGAATTACGTTTTTCTCAAGCAAAAGTTTGCTGAATTGTGCTTTTTGATATAAAAACTTCTCTGAATTGTGCTTTTTCGACATAAAAACTTTGCTGAATTGATTTTTTCTATTGAAAAACATAGCTGAACTGAATTTTTCCAAAGCTAAACTTAGCTGAATGGTAGAAAAAAATATATATTTTGCCTTATTTAAATGTGTAATTGATCCTCAAGGCGTTTTTCTGGAAAATTTTGTTTTTTTTTTCTGCCCCAGTGCCAATTTGCCAAGCGATCCTCAACGACAACAAAACATTGAAATATATTTCCTATAAATGATACCCTTTTGTTATTATTGTTTTCTCGTTGTTATTGTTGTTATTCTCCTCAACAACAATGAGAACGACAAAGGCGACGACTCTATGCTGCAGCGAAAAAATTGAGATTTTTGATTTTTCAACAACGATAATGTTACCGAATAGCATTTGTCTTCTTCTGCGTCTTCCCCTCCATCTTCCCCCGTCTGGCTCGTTGGCCGTCCAGCCAGTCCATTTTGATCATTGAACAACCGAGCCGAGACAATAAAACTCAAAACTGTATTGAAAATTTCAATTGAAATGCAAATTGTTAAGAAAGAAGCTTTTGAAAACATAATCACGCTTGTTTAAATTACATTTAACTAATGTTTCGACGTCGTTGTTGTTGTTGTTTTTTCTACAAATCGTATCGAAAGAAGGGCCATGTTCCAAGCCAAAAGGGAAACGCTTCGTTGCCTCCTAGGCAACAGCTCAACAAGATCCCATTGTCAGCAGCCAGCCAAAGCTAGGCTAACAAAAGGTAATTTAAGCCTCCTTCTGAAAGATGAACGCCTCTAAAAATACAACAATCGAAAAAACACTGGCAAAAATTAGCTGAATAGAATTTTTTATAAAAACAACCTAGCTGAATTGTCTTCGTCCAAAGAAAAACTTAGCTGAATTTTGATTTTTTAAAAAATAACTTTACTGAGTTGATTTTTTATACAGAAAAACTTTGCTGAATTGCACTTTTCTGTATGGAAATGCAGCTGAATTAAAAATTTTCCATAGAAAAGTTTGTTATGTTACATTTTTCGAAAGAAAAACTTAGCTGAATTGATTTCTTCTTAAGAAAATTTAGCTGAATTTGCAAAACAGTTTGCTGAATAGAATTTTCTGAAGCGGAATTGCACTTTTTCTATTAAAAACGTTAGCTGAATTGAATTTATGTTGCAAAAAGTTAGCTGATTTGATTTTTTGTTACAAAAAATTAGCTGAATTGACCTTTTTGTTATAAAAATGTAGATGAATTGACTTTTTTGTTACAAAAAGTCAGCTGATTTGACCTTTTTGTTACAAAAAGATAGCTGAATTGAAGTTTTTATTACAAAAAGTTAGCTGAATTGAGTTTTTCTTAAAGAAAAGTTTGCTGAATTGACTTTTTTGTTTCAAAAAGTTAGCTGAATTGGATTTTTTTCTTACAAAAAAAAATTGAATTGACTATTTTGTTACAAAAAGTTAGCTGAATTGGTTTTTTATACAAAAAGTTAGCTGAATTGAGTTTTTTTTACAAAAGTTTAGCTGAATTGTTACAAAAAGTTAGCTGAATTGGCTTCTTGTTACATAATGTCAGCTGAATTAATTTTTTTGTTATAAAAAGTTAGCTGAATTGAATTTTTAGTTACAAAAAGTTAGCTGAATTGAATTTTTGGTATAAAAACTTATCTTAATGGAATTTTTCTAAAGAAAAATTTAGCTGAATTGGGTTTATCACTATCAAATCATAGCTGAATTGATATTTTGCTTGGAAAAGTTTATCTGGAATGATTTTTATATGAGTAAAACGTTGCTGAATTAAGTTTCTAATTGTCAAAACTTAGCTGAATTGCAATTGTATGTTAAAAAATGTTGCTGAATTAAATTTGTCATAAGAAAAGCGTAGCTTAATGTGAGTTTTCATCAGAAAAACACTGCTGAATTGTGTTTTTATTATGAAAATTTACCTGAATGGAATATTTTTAAAAAACATTTAGCTGAATTGAGGCTATCACTATCAAAACGTAGCTGAATTGAGTTTTTACTTGGAAAAGTTTATCTGGAATGATTTTTATATGAGTAAAACGTTGCTGAATTAAGTTTCTGCTTGTCAAAACTTAGCTGAATTACAATTTTATGTTCAAAAATTTATCCTTTTATTAGAAAAACTTAGCTGAATCGCAGTTTCATGTTAAAAATTATTGCTGAATTGAATTTTTCGTATAAATTACTTAGTTTGATTTGAGTTTTCATTAGAAAAAATTAGCTGAATTGATTTTTTTTTAGAAAAACTTAGCTGAATTGACTTTTTTTAAGGAAAAACTTAGCTGAATTAATTTTATTCATGAGACAAACGTATTTTGATGTGAGTTTTCATTAGAAAAGCCTTGCTGAATTGTGTTTTTATTAGAAAACCCTAGCTGAATTGACTTTTTCTAAGAAAAAACTTAGCTGAATTGGGTTTATCATCATCAAACCTCAGCTGAACTGAGATTTTGCTTGAAAAAAATTAGCTGATTTGACGTTTTTGATTAGAAAAATTTAGCTGAATTGAAATTTTTCTCAAGAAAACTTTGCTGAATTACATTTTTCTTAGCTGAATAAACATTTGGTTTGGTATATCGTAAATAAATTTGAATATTTTCCAGAAAAGTGGTAGATTTTGATAAATTGCTTATTTATTTTTTAATAAAAAAATTAGCAGAATTGTGTTTTTTCAGTGTACTTTGAAATTGAGAAAAAATACAATAAAAATAATAATAAAATAATAAGATACTCGC
Source organism: Musca vetustissima (assembly GCF_032173495.1). NCBI lineage: Eukaryota > Metazoa > Arthropoda > Insecta > Diptera > Muscidae > Musca > Musca vetustissima. Next base: position 47,765 of record NW_026873959.1, read on the forward strand.
CATCAACGACTACTGTTCGAAAATAATAACAGCAACAACAAAATCTGATGATGAAGGTAACAATCCATAAAAAGCCAGTCTAGAGAAGGACAGACGTCAGATAGGGAGGCAAACAGACAGACAGATAGATAGACATGGCGATACAATAAACCAAACTATATCAGTTATTTCTATTTCAGTTTCTGTATTATTATCTGTGGTGTGTTGTTCAAGAGTGATTGTTGTTGCCGTTGATGTTAAAACAATATCCAAATGATATCCAATGACTTCAACCTCATTTTGTTGTTGGATTTTTATTTTATTTTGTTTACTTCGGCCCTCCCCCCTCACTTGTAGCAAATAAGTAAATACATTTTTTCTATGGCATCTAATTGTTGAAATCCAGTGATTTTGTTTTAATTTTTATTTTTTCTTCTTCTTCTTCTCATATACACCTTCTAATCATTGGCGTATCACATGTCTTTGGACAACAACAACAACAACAACAACAATTACAACAACAACACACACAATAATAACATCAAGTTTAGCGATGGATATATGAGTAAATTTGTCGCCTCACATCAGTTGATCTCTATATGGGCAATCACCATGTAGATTGCGAGTGTGTGTGTGTGTGTGATGTGTTGCTGTCAGTGTGTGTGTGTGTATGTGTGTGCCTCGTTATTTATCTTCTAGAATTTATTTTCATTCCGAAACCTTGTCATTTGACTAACGGAGACGTAATTAGAACGCAAATATCACCATTTAAAGATTATTGCGATATATGGAAATAAAAAATGGTAGAGGTGTGTGCAGGGACAGGGGAGGGAGAGGAGGGGCAGGGAATGAAACAAAAGAGCTACCATTCAAGACAAAATGGTAAAGTAAGATCTAAAATCTTACACCTAAGGGCGATTCTTAATCGCTTAGATTTAAGAACGCTCCTCCTACTCCCCCTCCCTCTCTCCCCCTCAAAAAAGTCCTCCATTTACAGTCAATATTTGATTACACTTACCTTCTAATTATTTGTTATATATTTTTTCCAGTTTCGAGATAAAACAAAATACCCATCAAATGGCATCATTTGATATCTCCGAAAAAAAATTAAAAAAATAAAAATGGTGGGAGAATTTTATTTATTTTGAGATAAAACTTTATTTTTTTGAAATTTTAGGCAAAGTTGTCATTGCATCAGCATAAGTTTTGTTTACACACAAACCGTAACTAATATTAGACACACATATTATGACAATGATAAAATAGGCAAAGGCAATGATCTTTGAGAAGACATGAAGATGATGATGATAGCTGATGCAGGAAATTTAGATGACGATTTTTTGATTTTTTGATTTTTTGATTTTTGATTTAGATGACGATTTGAGATTTAATTTTTTTTTTGTTTTTTTAGAAAAAACTCATAGTTTTCTAAGTAAAATTTGCAATTCTGCAAAGTTTTTCTATAGAAAATTTCAATTCATCTAGGTCTCTGTAAAGAAAATATCAATTCAGCTAGGTTTCTGTAAAAAATATCAATTCAGCTAAATTTTTAACTAGCAAAATACAATTCAGCTGATGATTTTAATTGAAAAACTCAATTCAGCTACATTTTTAACTAGAAAAAATCCAGTAAGTAAAGTTTTTCTAAAGAAAAATACAATTCAGCTATTTTTGTTTACAAAAAATGCAGTTCAGCTAGGTTTTTATACATACAAATTCAATTCAGCTAGGTTTTTTTGTACAAAAAATGCAATTCAGCTAGCTTTTTTTGTAGAAAAAATGCAATTCGGCTAACTTTTTCGTACAAAAAATGAAATTCAGCTAGCTTCGTATGCTTAAAAATTCAATTCAGCTAACTTCTTATGACGAAAAAAATCAATTCAACTAATTTTTTCGTTCAAAAAAATACAATTCAGCTAACTTTTTCGTAGAAAAAATGCAATTCGGCTAAATTTTTCGTACAAAAAATGCAATTCAGCTAGCTTCGTATGCTTAAAAATTCAATTTAGCTAACTTTTTTGTTCAAAAAAATACAATTCAGCTATCCTTTTTATAGAAAAATGCAATTCAGCTAGCCTTATCGTATAAAAAATATAATTCAGCTAGCCTTTTTACAGAAAAATGCAATTCAGATAACATTTTCGTACAAAAAATGTATTTCAGCTAGCTTTGTATGCTTAAAAATTCAATTCAGCTAGATTTTTCGTATAAAAAATGCAATTCAGCTAGATTTTTCGTAAAAAAATGCAATTCAGCTAGCTTTTTAAGCTGACAAATTCAATTCAGCTAACTTTTTCTTACAAAAAATGCATTTCAGCTAATTTTTTGTATAAAAATTGCAATTCAGCTAGCTTTTTCGTATAAAAAATGCAATACAGCTAGCTTTATATGCAGAAAAATGGAATTCAGCTAGCTTTTTATGCAGAAAAATGCAATTCAACTAGATTTGTATGCTTAAAAATGCAATTCAGCTAATTTTTTATGAGAAAAAAAATCAATTCAGCTGACTTTTTATGACGAAAAAATCAATTCAGCTAGGTTTGTATGCTTCAAAATGCAATTCAGCTGACTTTTTATGACGTAAAAATCAATTCAGCTACCTTTTCCGTATAAAAAATGCAATTCAGCTAGTTTTTTCTTACAAAAATGCAATTCAGCTAGCTTGGTATGCTTAAAAATGCAATTCAGCAGACTTTTTATGACAAAGAAAGCAATTCAGCTAGCTTTTTATGACGAAAAATACAATTCAGCTGAATTTTTATACAGAAAATGCAATTCAGCTAACTTTTTCGTACAAAAAAATGCAATACAGATAGCTTTTTATACAAAATAATGGAATTCAGCTAACTTTTTATGCCGACATATACAATTCAGCTAACTTTTTCCTACAAAAATGCAATTCAGCTAGCTTTGTATGATTAAAAATGGAATTCAGCTAACTTTTTATGCAGAAAAATACAATTCAGCTAGTTTTTTATACAGAAAAATGCAATTCAGCCAAATTTTTCGTACAAAAAATTCAATTCAACCAGCTATTTTTACACCGAAATTCAATTCAGTTGACGATTTCTACCTCCACTAAGCACAAGAGATCTCAAGACGTGGATTTTTTAAAGAATTTTTATCAACCTCTTCAAGGCCTCAAGGCGTGGATTTTTTTAAGAATTTTTATCAACCTCTCAAAATCCAATAGGCGTGGATTTTTAAAGACTTTTTAATGGCCTCAAGGCCTGAATTTTTTAAAGAATTTTTATCAACCTCTCAAAGGCCTCAAGGCCTGGATTTTTTAAAGAATTTTTGTGGGAATATCAAAGGCCTTAAGGCGTGGATTTTTTAAAGAATTTTTAATGGCCTCAAGGCCTGAATTTTTTAAAGAATTTTTTTTTATCAGGCTCTTAAAGGCCTCAAGGCGTGGATTTTTTAAAGAATTTTTATCAGGCACCTAAAGGCTTCAAGGCGTGGATTTTTTAAAGATTTTTTTATCAGGCAACTAAAGGCCTCAAGGCGTGGATTTTTAAAGGGCTTAATGACTTTTAAGCTCCTTGAAATTTTAATGGACCGTGGAAAAAATCTCTCCGTGTAAATAATTTCTAAACTGTAAAATTATCAAGATCCGTAGTGGTTTGTCTCTCTATTTGCATATATTATTTACTGGCGAAATTCCGCACTACCTTAGTGGCAAGCAAAGCAAATGTTGTGGCAGCCTGCAACAGTTCTTTCTATGCAACACGTTTTGCATATAACGGTGCATTTTCGTTAAATGTTATGCCTAGAACGTGCATTGAAGTTAGAATTGGAGTTTTGTTTGAAAAAAAAAAAAACAAATTGGAACTTGCGGTATGTCTCTGGCCGGAACATTGCACTTTGCTGACTGGCTGGCTGGCAGGTTGGCTACCTGCTTTGCGGAGGATTTGCCATAAATTGTGGCAATGTGTGGCAGTTATCAATTGTTGAGAATCTATTCAGAACTTTGGCCATATTCGTGGCGAATAAAACAATTAACGGAATAGCGATTTTGTAGAACTCGTAACTCGTTGATGATTTTTTTTTTTTTTAATTTTCAAAATTTCCATAAATTTCTAGTAAATCATTATTAATTATTAAGGACCTGAGAGATGTTCGTAACAAAAAAAAACATTGATTGCTGGGAGATTTATGACAAACACATATGCCGGTGTTTTCAAAAAATTCAACTCTCTGCCTAGCACTTTTAAACAAATTTTGAAGTGGTAATTAATGTGGCTTCTTGTGTGGAAGGTATGATCAGACATTTACCCACCACCCCTGTGCAATGTTTTTTTCTTGTTTTGGGATGAGCCTTATGATGACATATCAGTTGCATCCTTAGGGGATAAACTGCCAAGTCATAACCTGGTTGCCAATGAACTATAAAGGCCAAATGTTTACTTTTTTAAAATTTACACACACAAACAAACACACACATAGATACAGAGACACACACTACAATTTCTCCCTCCGCCCAGCACATTAACGCAGGATAACCTTTGCTATCTCTTTGCATTTTATTTTTTCGGCTGAACTTAGTTTAGAATTTTACAGCAAAGAACATGTAAAACGCCCCGGCCCATACGCACACACACACACTTATGCAGCACCACCACCACCATTATAAGGCTATCATTGGAGAATCTTGTTAATTTGTTTTTTTAGCTATTTAGTGCACAATATTTTTGATTAAAATATGCAAATTAGTTAAAATCGGCAGAGGCAGGAAATGGCTTCACTCAACAGGGGCGTATGAAGGGAAAGAAAAAAGCGAATTGGGGGATTTTATAATAAAACCAGGCCAAACTTCCTAAAATATCGAATATTAAGGGGTATTTTTTGTTTGGGAGATTTACAACCCGATGAGAATCCTAAATCTTAAATTACAGACAATTTGGTTGAAAAACGCGGTCAAGATCCCCAAAATATTGAATATTGAGGGGTACCCTTATATGGAGGCTACCGCTAAAAGTAAACCAATTTTGATCATTTTTGATGGGGAGATTCACTACCCAATGAGAACCGAAAATCCTAAATTACAGCCCATTCGCTTGAAAAAACGTTGCCAAGATTCTCAAAATACTGAATTTTGGAGGTACCCTTATATGGGGGCTACCCTAAAAAGTAAAGTAAGTAAGTAAAAAATTGATCAATTTTGATAATTTTTGGTGGGGAGATTTCCTACCCAATGAGAACCCAAAATCTTTAATTACAGCCAATTTGATTGAAAAACGTGGCCAAGATCCCTAAAACATCGAAATTTTGAAGGTACCCTTATATGGGGGCTACCCTAAAAAGTTGTTCAAATTTGATCATTTTTGGTAGACAGTTGTGCTACCCAATTAGAAGCCAAAATCCAAAATTACAGCCAATTTGGTTGAAAAACGTGGCCAAGGTCCCCCAATATCGAAATTTTGGAGGTAGCCTTATATGGAGGTTTCCCTAAAAAGTTGATCAATTTTGATAATTTTTGGTGGAGAGTTTTACTACCCAATGAGAACCCAAAATCCAAAAATGCAGCCAATTCGGTTGAAAAACGTGGTCAAGCTCCCTAAAAACCGAAGATTGGGAGGAACCATTATATGGGGGCTACCTTAAAAAGTAAACCAATTTTAATAATTTTTAATGGGAAGATTTACTACCCAATAAGAACCCAAAATACTAAATCACAACCAATTCGGTTGAAAAACGCGGCCAAGCTCCCTATAATATCGAAATTTCGATGTAGCGTTATATGGGAGCTACCTCGAAAATTAAGCAAATCTTCATAATTTTTGATAGGGAGATTCACTACCCAATGAGAATCCAAAATAACAAAATCTAGACAATTCGGTTGGAAGACGTACCCAAAATACCAAAAATAAGGATTCCGATCTATGGGGGCTACTCCAAAACCTGGCCCAATATCGATCATTTTTGGTGGAGAGATTTTTTACCCAATGGGAAGTCAAAATATTTAATTATAGCCAATTCGGTTGGAAAACGTGGCCAAGCTCCCTAAAATATCGAAATTTCGATGTAGCGTTATATGGGGACTCCACTAAAAAGTTGAACGATATTGATAATTTTTTGTAGGGAGATTTCCAACCCAATGAGAATCCAAAATCTCAAAATTGTAGTCAATTCGGTTGAAAAAACGTACCCAAAATATCCACTGCAAAGGGCTCCGCTATATGGGGGCTACCCCGAAACATAAGCCGATACTAATTATTTTTGGTAGGGAATTTTACAACCCACTGAGAACCCAAAATCCTAAATTATAGCAAATTCACCTGAAAAAAGTGCCCAAAATACCGACTAATAAGGGTTCCGCTATGGGGGCTAACACGAAACTTAAGCCAATCTTCATAATTTTTGGTAGTTAGATTTTGTACCTTATGAGAACCCAAGATCCTAAATTACAACCAATTCGGTTGAAAAACGTACCCAAGCTCCCTAAAATACTGAATTTCGGAGGGTTCCGTTATATAGGGGCTACCCTGAAACTTAAGACAATCTTGACAATATTTGGTGTGGAGATTTACTACCCAATGAGAATCCAAAATCTCAAAATGTAGCCAATTCGGTTGAAAAACGTACTCAAAATTCCGACTAATAAAAATTCCGCTCTATGGGGGCTATCCCGAAACTTAGCCCAATATCGCTAATTTTTGGTGGGGATATTTTCTACCTAATTGGCATCCATAATACTTAATTTACTGCCACTTTGGTTCAAAAAAAAAATATACCTGTGCTAAAAAAACCCCTTCCCCATTTCTACGACCCTGTCATCACCCTCCAACATCTATGATCTTCCGAGACCAGCCAAAAAAAAAACAAACTGCAATTGATAGCCCATCTTGTTGGCAATTGAAATTATTCATATCATATTTTTTCGAATAATGAAAATATGCAATTCGAAAGGCCATGGCAATCATAATTTCGCGGAGGGGGAAAGGGGGATGAGGGTGTTGAAAAAAATTTTTTGAATATTGAAACCTATTCGTACAACAGTAAACAGGCAATTTTGTGTAAAGATTATAATCCTTGGCGAAATCAAACAAAAAAACAATTTTGGCAATACGCAGCCAATAATTTATGCAAATTCCGCGATGAGGGTGCCTTGCGAACATTTTCGAAATGAGATTTTCGAGGAGGTACATATGTTGTCAAGGATTTGGTTTGTAAACATAAGGCGGGATTTGAAATATTCCATAAAATAAAGATTTCATGCATTGAGTCCGTATGTCCTTAAGTCCTTTTAAAATTCAGCAAAAATCCATGCCTTGAGATCCTTAAAAATAGATTTAAAAAATCCACTCCTATCTGAGATCCTTAAAAAATAGATTTAAAAAATCCACTCCTATCTGAGATCCTTAAAAAATAGATTTAAAAAATCCACGCCTATCTGAGATCCTTAAAAAATAGATTTAAAAAATCCACGCCTATCTGAGATCCTTAAAAAATAGTTTTAAAAAATCCACGCCTATCTGAGATCCTTAAAAAATAGTTTTAAAAAATCCACGCCTATCTGAGATCCTTAAAAAAAAAGTTTTAAAAAATCCACGCCTATCTGAGATCCTCAAAAAATAGTTTCCACGCCTTGAGGCCTTTAGGTGCCAGATAAAAATTCTTTAAAAAATCCGCGCCTATCTGAGATCCTCAGAAAATAGTTTCCACGCCTTGAGGCCTTTAGGTGCCTGATAAAAATTCTTTAAAAAATCCACGCCTATCTGAGATCCTCAAAAAATAGTTTCCACGCCTTGAGGCCTTTAGGTGCCTGATAAAAATTCTTTAAAAAATCCACGCCTTGAGGCCTGATAAAAAATCTTTAAAAAATCCACGCCTGGAGGCCTTAGGTGCCTGATAAAACATCTTTAAAAAATCCACGCCTGGAGGCCTTTAGGTGCCTGATAAAAATTCTTTAAAAAATCCACGCCTGGAGGCCTTTAGGTGCCTGATAAAAATTCTTTAAAAAATCCACGCCTGGAGGCATTTAGGTGCCTGATAAAAATTCTTTAAAAAATCCACGCCTGGAGGCCTTTAGGTGCCTGATAAAAATTCTTTAAAAAATCCACGCCTGGAGGCCTTTAGGTGCCTGATAAAAATTCTTTAAAAAATCCACGCCTGGAGGCCTTTAGGTGCCTGATAAAAATTCTTTAAAAAATCCACGAGGCCTTTAGGTGCCTGATAAAAATTCTTTAAAAAATCCACGCCTGGAGGCCTTTAGGTGCCTGATAAAAATTCTTTAAAAAATCCACGCCTGGAGGCCTTTAGGTGCCTGATAAAAATTCTTTAAAAAATCCACGCCTTGAGGCCTTTAGGTGCCTGATAAAAATTCTTTAAAAAATCCACGCCTTGAGGCCTTTAGGTGCCTGATAAAAATTCTTTAAAAAATCCACGCCTTGAGGCCTTTAGGTGCCTGATAAAAATTCTTTAAAAAATCCACGCCTGGAGGCCTTTAGGTGCCTGATAAAAATTCTTTAAAAAATCCACGCCTTGAGGCCTTTAGGTGCCTGATAAAAATTCTTTAAAAAATCCACGCCTGGAGGCCTTTAGGTGCCTGATAAAAATTCTTTAAAAAATCCACGCCTTGAGGCCTTTAGGTGCCTGATAAAAATTCTTTAAAAAATCCACGCCTTGAGGCCTTTAGGTGCCTGATAAAAATTCTTTAAAAAATCCACGCCTTGAGGCCTTTAGGTACCTGATAAAAATTCTTTAAAAAATCCACGCCTTGAGGCCTTTAGGTGCCTGATAAAAATTCTTTAAAAAAATCCACGTCTTGAGGACTTTGAGAGGTTGATAAAAATTCTTTAAAAAATCCACGCCTTGAGGCCTTTGAGAGGTTGATAAAAATTCTTTCAAAAAAATTCCGACTTTTATTTTGAAAAAAAAAATACCAAATTTTTTTCAGTGTACAGTCACACGCATTCCCTATTTAAATTGTATGCAAATCTACAAACCGAATTCCAAGAGCTTTGGAAAATAAGTTGTAACAGTTTTGTTGCATTCAACAGTTAGTTTTGCCTGCGGTTGAATGGAACCCGCACAACAGGTGAAATGTGTGAAAGCCAAGGAAGACATGTGGAACTCTTAGACCCATTATTTTTTAAAATTTTGGGAAATATTTTTGCATGTCGAAATAATGATTATGAAATTAAATTTTCAATTTTTTATTTTTGTTATTTTTTTTGTCATAAAAATTACCGACCTCTGTATCGCAATTGGCAAACATATAATTTAAGGGGTACAAAGGCAGACCCCTTTTCAAGCCAAAAAAATCTTTGTCCGTATTAAAACAATTGAACTCCATAAAAGCTCAAGATAATGAAATAAAATTCCCATAACGTAAAAAAAACCAAAACAACGAAAAATATTTCGTAATAATTTACCGCAATAACTGAACATGGCAAGGTTTTCAAAAAAAAAAAAAACGCCAGAAACCAAACCGAACTTCAGCTGGCTGGGCAATTTAAACTTTAAATAGATAATTATTAGTTGAAGAAATAAAATAACCAACACCACACACCCCACCTCTCCTCCCCACCTCCACTCTTGAGAAAAAAAGAGTTAGTTTTCTTAAGAAAAAATATTAAAAAAAAAACTTTAAAGATTTTTTCCCAAAAGATATCTACAAGAAAAACAAAAATAATAATAAAACTGAAAAGACAAAACTCATAAAAATAATTCGAAATATGAAACAATCAAGCGAAGCAACAACAACGGCAACACCAATACTACCACAATTACAGCCACTGCTACTATTGTCACCTATCAGCCAGCCAAGCAAAAACTGAAAAAAGTAGTTCATTCTCATCCAATTAATAGACCATAACCGAATATCTCTCTCAAATCAAACCACAATCCATGCTAGAATGGAAAACTTTAAGAAAAAAAGAATGGAAAACGAGGAAAACAATCGAATTTATAATAAAAAACGCATGCAAGGTAATTTTACACACAACAACATTTGTCATGGGAAAAACTTGAAAGAACGTGAACGCACTTTTCCAAACACAACAATTCAATTGCTAGGGGTGGGTAAGGGAGTTAGGGAAATTGAAAGAAAATTGAATACTGTGGATTTTTCTTGTTAGTAAATGCAATTCAGCAAAGTTTTTCTGAGGAAAATACATTAAAAAATCAATTCAGCTAAGGTTTTTTTATTGAAATTAAAATTGTAATTACATATTTTGATAGAAAAATCAAATTCAGCTAATATTTTTTTGTGAAAACACAATTCAGCTACGTTTCAATAAAGAAAATGACAATTCAGCTACGTTTTCATTGCGAAAAATACAATTCAGCTACGGTTTAATAGCGAAAAAAACAATTCAGCTAAGTTTTCATTGCGAAAAACACAATTCAGCTACGGTTTAATAGCGAAAAAAACAATTCAGCTAAGTTTTCGTTGCGAAAAACACAATTCAGCTGCGGTTTAATAGCGAAAACAGCAATTCAGCTGGGATTTTTCACTGAAAAACGCAATTCAGCTAAGTGATCATAGTAAAAAATTCAATTCAGCTACGTTTTCTTTGGGAAAAACACAATTCAGCTACGGTTTAATAGCGAAAAACGCAATTCAGCTACGCTTTCATGTAGAAATCAGCTAGTATTTTTCACTGAAAGACGCAATTCAGCTAAGTGATCATAGCGTAAAACACAATTCAGCTAGGTTTTTATGTCGAAAAAAAAAACAATTAAGCAAAAGCAATTCAGCTACGTTTTCATATCGAAAAACACAATTCAGCTACGATTTTATAGCATAAAACAAAATTAAGCTACGATTTAATATAAAAAAATTCAATTCAGCTAGGTTTTTATATAGAAAAACGCAATTCAGCCACGATTTTATAGTGAAAAACACAATTCAGCTAGGGTTTAATATCGAAAAACACAATTCAGCTACGTTTTCCTGACGAACAACACAATTCAGCTATGATTTAATATAGAAACCCCCAATTCAGCTAAGATTACATAGCAAAAAACACAATGCAGCTAAGGTTTTATAGCGAAAAACTGTATTCAGCTACGTTTTCATTGTGAAACCCCCAATCCAGCTACGATTTAATAACGAAAAAAGCAATTCAGCTGCGTTTTCATATCGAAAAACACAATTCAGCCAAGTTTTTATATTGAAAAACACCATTTAGCTACGTTTTTAATTGAAAAACTTAAATCAGTTAAGGTTTTCTTACTAAAATCACAATTCAGCTAAATTTTTTTAATAGAAAAAATCAAATTAGCACTCTTTTTAACATTTTTATAAGTTTTTTAATAGGAAACATAAATTAAGCTAAGGTTTCCCCACGAAAATCACAATTCAGCAAAGAGTTTTCATTGAAAAACTCAATTCAGCTACGTTATTATAACAAAAAACCCAATTCAGCTGCGATTTCATAGAGAAAAACTCAATTCAGCTGAGGTTTTCGTACGAAAATCATAATTTTGCAATGATTATTTACTGAAAACCTAAATTCAGCTACAGTTTCATATCGAAAAATACAATTCAGCTACCTTTTCATATCGAAAAACACTATTCAGCTAGGTTTTCGTAATAAAAAACACAATTCCGCTAAGATTTTTTTGCCATATTTGGTATTGAAATGTAAGTTAGAAGCATTTTTCTGTGTTAAAAATCAATTCAGCAGAGAATTTTTACAGAAAAACTCAATTCAGCTAAGTTTTTATGTGGGAAAATTAAAACTAGCAACGTCCAAACGTAATTCAAATCTATTCACCAAAGGTTTTTCATAGAAAAACTCAATTCAGCAAAGGATTTTCATAGAACAAGGGATTCAATTAAAGAAACTCAATTCAGCTAAGGTTTTTTTCCAGAAAAACTCAATTCAGCGAAGTTTTTCGGTGGGAATATTAAATTTTGCAATGTCCATCTATGATTAAAACCAATTGAGCAAGGTTTTCAATTAAAGAAACTCAATTCAGCAACGATTTTTATAGAAAAATCGAATTCAACAAAGTTTTTCTGTAGGAATATTAAATTTTGCAATGTGATTCTATGGTTAAAATCAATTCAGCTAAGTTTTTCATCAAATAAACTCAATTCAGCAAAGGTTTTTCATAGAAAAACTCAATTCAGCAAACTTTTTCTGTGGGAATGTTAAATTTTGCAATGTCCATCTATGATTAAAACCTATTCAGCAAAGTTTTTTCATTGGGAAACTCAATTCAGCAAAGGTTTTCCATAGAAAAACTCAATTCAGCTAAGTTTTTCGGTGGGAATATTCAATTTAGCCACGTTTTTTGGTGATTAAACCTAATTCAGCAAGGTTTTTAATTAGAAAAACTCAATTCAGCAACGTTTTCATATGATAAAAATCAATTCAGCTAAGTTTTTCTTATAAAAAAATCAACTCAGCAAAGTTTTTCTTAAGAAAATTGCAATTCAGCAAAGTTTTCCTGAAGAAAATCCCAATGCAGCAACTATTTTAGTACGAAAATCGCAATTTAGCAACATTTTTCTCTCAAAAAAATCAGTTCAGCAATGGTTTTTCTTACCTCTTTCATGAAAACCACTGTTCCGAATCCCTATTTTTTTAGAAATAAATCAAACTCAACATAACGGCCAACAAATTCAATGGCTGAATTTTTCAGGTTCCCATCGCCATCATCTTCGGCAGACATTTGCTGTTAGAAATGCGTGATTCGAACCAAAATTAACCATTAATTTGTGGGACACCAGACGATGAAATACAATAACGCAGTTTACCCACATGCGAATGGATGGATGGATGGTTGGATATATCCGAACATGAATTGTGATTTAATGATTGAAATGTTATTGTTGTTGTCACTAATCATATGACAATTTTTTCTTCTTCTTCATCTCCTAATGTGACCAGACCTCTACTGGGTTACAATTTATGTTTTAGTTTTGTTTCTTTTTTTTTTTTTGCACGACCCAGTTTCGATGCGAATCAAGAAAAAGAGAATTATTTGTTTTTTCTGTTACAGGGCTCCCTATATGCGAGTGCAATTGTTGTTGTTGCTGCTGTTGTTCGGTGATGGCGTGTCTTGGGGCGTTTGCTAACTTTTTTCCAGACGACAGACAATTACTTTGAAAATTACATTTGTCGAGTTGAATTTGATTAGCGGGTCTGACCCCATAATCCAAAAATAATAATTTGTTGTATTTTGTTTTTGAAAATTGACTGACCATTTCAATATTATAATAGTGGGGGTGGGGAGGGGGTACTCACATGTGAATTACAGGTTAGGGAACAGAATAGCAACAATTCCCACGATTTCTAAATGGGAAATTGAAAAGGGGAGGTACGGTATTGTAATGTGATGTAGGTAAAACTCAATTTTCTACAAATAAAAACTTAGCTGAATTATGTTTTCCATAGTCAAAATTAGCTAAATTGGGGTCAACTACAGAAAAAACTTAGCTGAATTGAATTTCTTCAAAGCAAAACTTAGCTGAATTTGTTTATATCACATAATAACGTTGCTGAATTGAGTTTTCTTAACTAAAAACGTAGCTGAATTGCTTTTGTTTATGAAAACCTTTGCTGAATTGAAATTTTTCAAAGAAAACCCTAGCTGAATTGGTTTATATCACATAATAACGTTGCTGAATTGAGTTTTCTTAACACAAATCGTGCTGTATTGATGTTGTCTATGAAATAACTTGTCTGAATTGAGTTTCTTCAAAGAAAAACTTAGCTTAATTGGTTTATTTCACACAATAAGGTTGCTGCATTGAGGTTTCTTAACAAAAAACCTTGCTGAATTGATTTTTTCTATGAAGAACCTTTGCTGAATTGGTTTATATGTCATAATGAAGTTGTTTAATTGAGTTTTCTATACAAAAGCATAGCTGAATTGAGTTTTTCTAGACAAAACCTTTGCTGAATTCAGTTTTTCCAAAGAAAAACTTGGCTTAATTGGTTTCTATCACATAATAACTTTGCTGAATTGAGTTTTCTTGAGAAAAAACTTTGCTGAATTGATTTTTTCTATGAAAAACCTTTGCTGAATTGAGTTTCTTCGCTTAATTGGCTTAATTGGTTTCTATCACATAATAACGTTGCTGAATTGAATTTTCTTAACACAAATCGTTGCTTAGGTTTCTCCAAAGAAAAACTTAACTGAATTGGGTTATTTCTCATAATTACGTTGCTGAATTGAGTTTTCTTAACAGAAAACCTAGCTGAATTGATTTTTTATATTTAAAACCTTTGCTGAATTGAGTTTATCCTAAGAAAAACTTAGCTGAATTGGTTTCTATCACATAATAACGTTCTTTAATTGCGTTTTCTTAACAAGAAACCAAGCCGAATTAATTTTTCCAATGAAAACCCTTTGCTGAATTGAGTTTCTTTAAAGAAAAAATTAGCTGAATTGGGTTATTTCTCATAATAACGTTGCTGAATTGAGTTTTCCTAACAAAAAATTTAACTGAACTGAGTTTTTCTATGAAAAACATTTGCTGAATTGAATTTCTCCAAGGAAAAACTTAGCTGAATTGGGTTATTTCACCATTAAACGTCATTTTATTGAGTTTTATTACCAAAAAACTTTGCTAATTTCAATTTTAATATGAAACAACTTTTGCTGAATTATGTTTCTCCAAAGAAAAGCTTAGCTGAATTCACATATATCACTAAAGATCGTTACCAAATTGTATTATCTCAACGGAAAATTTATCTAACTATAATTTTCGTATGAAAAAGATTTGCTGAATTAAGTTTCTTCACAGAAAAACTTAGCTGAATTTGGTTATTTCACTTTAATACGTTGTAAAATCGGGTTTTATTACCAAAAAACTTCGCTGAATTGAATTTTTATATATAAAACCTTTGCTGAATTGAGTTTCTCTAAGGAAAAACTTAGCTGAATTGGGTTATTTCACTTAAAATCTTTACTCCAATGAATATTTCGATGAAAAACCTTTGCTGAATTGGGTTTCTCTACAGAAAAGTTTAGCTGAATTTAATAATTTAATTTAAAAACGTTACTCAAATGAGTTTATTGATGAAAAACTTTTGCTGAATTGAGTTTCACTGCCGAAAAACTTAGCTGAATTGAGTTATTTCACTAAAAAACTTTACTCCAATACATTTGTCGATGAAAAACGCTTGCTGAATTGAGTTTCTCTACAGAAAAGTTTAGCTAAATTGGGTTATTTCACTAAAAAAACTTTACTCCAATGCATTTGTCAATGAAAAACCTTTGCTGAATTGAGTTTCACTGCCGAAAAACTTAGCTGAATTGAGTTTTTCAGTTAGAAAATTGAATTTTTATAATATTAAGTTTTTTATAATATTAAGTTTTATTCTGTTAATTTATAATATTAACAATTTTATTCCTGGTTGCTTTTATTTTTTTCTTATCATCATCGAAACTTTTGCATAAATTAAGCAACTGTATTTTAGTGGCGGATTCTAGAAGACGCTAAATCGACCTCCGAACACACACACGCATATTCCAAATTACCTTTAAGAAAACCAACCACCACCACTTCCCCGTCTTGGCGATTGCATTTCAATTTCGTTGCCTTAGCGTTGGATGATGGCATTCATGGCCATGAAATTGAATGAAATCGAAACTTAATAAGCAGATGTCCTTGCTGGCTGTTGTAGCTGTAATACTGAGACCCGTTTCCGTTCCGATTACTATTTTTAGGTATTGAAAGTTATGATAATTATTATAATTTCGTTCGCCGCCCGAGAGGGAGAAGCAGAAGAACAAAAAACCACCCAAAAAGGTGTTGTTCTCAAGAAACAGACTTTGGCAGGACACTTTCATATGCAAATTAGAGTTATGTCTTTACACGCACATACACGCACACTCATGAGTTCTCTCATAGAGGCACCCTCTTGATGATATTTTTATTTACAAAAGTTATTGTTTCTTCGTTTCAAAAACGGTCAAAGGGTGATTTTCGTATTGAAATTGGTTTTCTAAACCAACAGCAAAGGGTTGCGGAATGAAACTTCGTTCTTTCCTTAAGTAAAAGGTGTTCAATTGTCCCTTTTTTTGAAAATAAGTAAATAAAATGAAATTATGAAAAATTAATTACAATTGCATGTCTTCGCTGATAGAAATCGGTTAATGTTGCAGTTGTACGCTGTTATTAATGACTAAAGATAAGAAGATTTCAAGGAGATGAGGCAAATTGCAGGACACACATAAAAAACTCGTTTACCAAAGGAAAAAATAATCTATTAAATTTGTTTCTTAGAAAAAGTCAATTTCGAAATGTTTCTCTATAGAAAAACTGAATTCAGCAAAGTTTTTTGTTAAGAAAATTCAATTCAGCAAAGTTTTGTCACATAAAATTCCAATGCAGCAAGGTTTACTCAACAGATATCTATCGAAAAAATTATTCAGCAAAGATTTTTCGCTGAAAAATTAAATTTTTCGAGGTTTTTTATTACTAAAAATTAATTCAGCAAAATTTTTCTTTTGAAAAACACAATTCAGCAGCGTTTTAGTACTGAAATATTAAATTTTACAAAGTTGTGCTACATTGAATATCAATTCAGCAAATGTTTTTAATTGAAAACCTCAATTCAGCAATATTTTTCATTGTAAAAACTCAATTCAGCAAAGTTTTAGTGCTGAAATAATCAACCTTTTGATGCTTTCTAGCATAAAAACTTAATTCAGCAAAATTTTTCCAGTAAAAACTCAATTCAGAAAAATATATCTATTGAATACTTTAATTCAGCAAGGTTTTTATATAGAAAAAATCAATTTTAAAAGGCTATGTTATATTAAATCGCAATTCAACAAACGTGTTTATTTGTAAATCTCAATTCAGCAATTTTTTCAGTGGAAAATAACAATTCAGCAAAGTTTTAGTACTGAAATAATCAACTTTTTGATGTTTTTTAGCATAAGAACTCAATTCAGCAACATTTTCCACTTGTAAAACTCAATTCAGCAAAGTATTTGT
Source organism: Musca vetustissima (assembly GCF_032173495.1). NCBI lineage: Eukaryota > Metazoa > Arthropoda > Insecta > Diptera > Muscidae > Musca > Musca vetustissima. Next base: position 64,656 of record NW_026873959.1, read on the forward strand.
AACGAAAACCTTAATTCAGCAAGGTTTTTATATAGAAAAAATCAATTTTAAAAGGCTACGTTATATTAAATCGCAATTCAGCAAACGTGTTTATTTGTAAATCTCAATTCAGCAAAATTTTTCAGTGGAAAACAACAATTCAGGAAAGTTTTAGTACTGAAATAATCAACTTTTTGATGTTTTTTTAGCATAAAAACTCAATTCAGCAATTTTTTTCTTCTTAAAAACTCAATTCAGCAAAATATTTCCCGTGAAAAAATCAAGTCAGCAAAGTTTTTTGTGACAAAAAAATTCATTTCGGCAATTTTTTTTATTAAAAAAAGTCAAATCATCGATGTTTTATAGGGTAAAGGAATCCAGATAAATTTTTATGTAGAAAAAATCAATTCAGCTCACTATTCAGCAACGATTTTTCGTTGAAAAAGTAAATCCAGCAATGTTTTTAATGATAAATAATCATTTCAACAATGTCCTTTCGTCGAAAAAGTTAATTCAGATAGGTTTTTAAAAAAAAATCAAATCAGCTAATTTTTCATAACGAAAATTTCAATTCAGCAACGAAAAAGTGAATTCAGCAATGTTTTCAATGATAAATAATCAATTCAGCTAAGTTTTAATAAAGAAAAATACAATTCAGCTAACTATTTATCTAGAAAAATTCAATTCAGCTAACTTTTTTTATAGGGAAAAAGGTTAAGGCTAAGGTTTTATGTAGAAACAAATCAATTCAGCTAAGTTTCCATAAAGAAAAACTAAATTCAGCAACGAGTTTTCGTTAAAAAGTGTATTCAGCTAGGTTTTCAAAGAGAAATAATCAATTCAGCAATGTCTTATTGTCGGAAAAGTCAATTCAGCTTGGTTTTTAAAGAGAAATAATCAATTCAGATATGTTTTAATAAAGAAAAATACAATTCAGCTAGGCTTTTTAAAAGAAATAATCAATTCAGCTAAGTTTTTATGTAGAAAAATTCTATTCAGCAAACTTTATTCAGCTAAGTTTTCATTGGGATAAACTTAATTCAGCAACGATTTTTCGTTGAAAATGTGAATTCAGCTATGTTTTCAAAGAGAAATAATCAATTCAGCAACGTCTTATTGCCGAAAAAGTCAATTCAGGTAGATTTTCAAAGAGAAATAATCAATTCAGCTAAGTTTTTTTTTTAAGAAAACAAATTATTCGGCTAATTTTTTTAACGAGAAATTGAACTGATAAGGGAATATCGTAATTCAGCAAAGTTTTTATAAAGAAAAAAATTATTTTTCAATTTGAGAAACTGTTTTAATAATTTAATTTAAAAATAGTGTAATTCAGCAATGTTTTTTATATTGAAAATGTTATCACCCTATTCAGCAAATCTTTTTTTAGAACTGACAGAAGTATTTTTTGTTTGTCTCTCACGTTCCCCTAAAAATGACTAAATCGCCCACCAAAACAAATATAACGATTTATTTCGAGATATGACAAATAAACATGCTCGTTTTTGCTTACTTATTTTTTTTCAAAACTACAATTATGGTAATTGTTTCAAAACGACTACCTTTCTATTTGAATATTCGGAGAAATATTTCTAAGATGACAGAGTCATTAAAATCTCTGCTCCACATGACATTTATTGGTGTGCAAACAAAACAACAAAACGCAATAAAAACAGTGAAGAGAACTGTTGAAACGCTGGACCGATGGTACGAACCTCCGACTGACTGGCTATCTTATCTATTCGGAATTTTTATAATTTTCATCATTTTTCATAGTCAAAGGTAAAACAACAACAGCAACAAATTTTGAACTACACAGCCACAGTAAATAATATGGAGAGAGAGAGAGTGTGGAAGAGAGAGGGAGAGAGTCGGTATTTTGATACGAAATACCTGACCAAGGTACGTGTTGCACTTGTCATTATGTAACTGAGCTAATTTTGGAAATTATGATGAGCTGAATCGTGGTGCTACGGCTACTGCTGATAATGAGGCCAAAAAGGAGGACGGATGGATGGATGGATGGCAGTGACGGGTCTTTCTACCTTCTAACTGTACCCAGCAACAGCAACAACAAATAAACCCAAGACGAGGAAGAAGAAGATTTGATGACATTGTTGCTGTTGTTGTTACTATCGTGTTGAGTACTCTTCATCGTGTTTGTTTTGTTGTTGTTTTTTCGCACATTTTCAAATTTCGAGATACTGGCACAGTTCCTGTCGAGGCTGCCTGGCGATGCTGCTGAGATGCGACACTCGGTTTTCCGTTTACTTACTGGCGTAACTGTAGTAGTAGTTGGTGTTGTTGTTGTGCTCGTTCACGATAAGATTTTATTCTTCAGTGCCTCATTAAAAAAGGGGTCATTGTAAAAATTGGCTGTTTCACTCCTTTACTGCTACCGCTTCTACACTTCTAACCGGACGACGTGTGGCGATGAGGAAAGCTACACGCGTTAGTTGTGCAACAAAGACAACAACAACAACAACACAATTTTTATTGAGCTGCAAACTGCATTAGGAAACGAGTAATAACTAACGGTAGTAGGTGTCATAAAAAATATTTTTTTGGACCATCTAAGGCGGGACAATAACCACCGGAAAATTTGTTAAAGGAATTATTTTCAAAAAAGGTCTTAATTTTCGAGATCTGGGGCGCCGAATAATTTTTTTTCGAAAGGAAATGTTTTTATTTTACAAAATTCATATTCTTGAAAAGAAAAACTTTTCTGAATAGAGTTTCTTGTTATGAAACTATTCCTGAATACAATTAAATTAATACAAATCATTGAAAATTTTAATTTTCCATTAAGAAAGCCTTGCTGAATTGCCATACACTACTTATAAACCTAGCTGAATTGGCTTATTCGTTATAAAACTCTTGCTGAATGCAATTAAATTGAATCAAACCATTTTAAAATCGAGTTTTTCATTAAGAAAACCCTGCTGAATTGATTTTGACATCATATAAACCTAGCTGAATTGTTAAAAAATTAGCTGAATTGAATTTTTCGTTATAAAACATTTGCTGAATACAATTAAATTAAAGCAAACCATAGAAAAAATCGAATTTTTCGTTAAGAAAACCTCGCTGAATTAAATTTTACTACCTAGAACTCTAGCTGAATTGTTAAAAAATTCGCTGAATTGAATTTTTCCTTACAAAACTTTTGCTAAATAGATATAAATAAAATCAAACAATTGAAAATTGAAGTTTTTCATTAAAACCCCTTGCTGAATTGAGGATGACAACATATAAACCTAGCTGAATTGAAGTTTTCTAACGAAAACATTTGCTGAATGGATTTTAATGTGGAAATACTTTGCTGAATTGAGTTTTATGCAAAGAATAGCAGCTGAATTGAGGTTTCCTAAAGAAGAATCTTAGCTAAATTGAGTTTTTGTGAGGAAAAACTTTGCTGAATTGAGTTTTATATGGAAATCCTTTGTTGAAGTGCGTTTTATACAAAGAAAAATAGCTGAATTGTGATTTTTCAAACAAAAAACATTGCTGAGTTGAGTTTTTGTGAGGAAAAACTTGCTGAATTGAATTTTATGTGGGAAAACTTTGCTGAATTTAGTTTTATGCGAAGAATAATAGCTGAATTGTGGTTTTTTAATTAAAAACATTGCTAAATTGATTTGTATGTGAAAAAACCTTGCTGAATTGTGTTTTATGCGAAGAAAAATATCTGAATTGTGATTTTATAAAGAAAACTCTTAGCTGAATTGAGTTATTCTAAGGAAAAACCTTGCTGACTTGATGTTTATGTGGAAAAACTTAGCTGAATTGAGTTTTATGCGAAACATTTTAACTAAATAGTGATTTCCTAACGAAAAATCTTTGCTGAATTGATTTTTATGTGACAAAACTTTGCTGAATTGATTTTTATGTGGAAAAACCTGGCTGAATTGAGTTTTATATGAAGAATAGTATCTCAATTGTGATTTCCTAAAGAAAAATCTTAGCTGAATTGAGTTTTTCTAAGGAAAAACTTTGCTGAATTAAATTTTGTGTGGAAACATTTTGCTGAATTGTGTTTTGTGCGATAAATAATAGCTGAATTTGAGTAATCTAACAAAAAATCCTAGCTGAATTGCGTTTTTCTACGAAAAAAAAAAAACTTTACTGAATTGATTTTGATGTGGAAAAAACCTTGCTGAATTGAGTTTTTTTTATAAAGAAACTAGCTGAATTGATGTTTTCTAATGAAAAATCCTATCTGAATTGAGGTTTTCTAAGATAAAATTTTGCTGAATTTATTTTTATGGGGAAAACCTCTTCCTGAATTGAGTTTTATGTGAAGATAAGTAGCTAAATAGTAATTTTGTAAAGAAAACACTTAGCTAAATTGAGTTTTTCTAAGGAAAAACTTTGCTGAATTGATTTTTATGTGGAATAACTTAGCTGAATTGAGTTTTTCTACGATGAAACTTTGCTGAATCCAGTTTTATGTGAAAAAAAATTCGAAAAATTGTATGTACCTTAAGAAAAACCCTTGCTGAATTGACTGTATCTATGGAAAAACTTTGCTGAATTAATTTTTTTCCACAAAAAAATCTCAAAAAAAAAGTGATCCATATAGAGAACTTTGTTAAAGAGGTCAGTTACATTACAGGTGGTTGGATAAATTGTCTCAGCCACTTGCTTTGAAAGGTAAAGAACACCAGGCTATGACCCAAGGCTGGTGGTAACACACCGCACCACACACAACCACTTTTTTTGCTTTGCGGGTAAACTGCAAAAATGCACTTCAAACAATAATAACAACAATAATTATAACAACGGTTAGTGCCCGTGTCCGTGCAACAGGATGGCTAAACTCCATGCGGCAACAAAGGAACGAGAAGCGAAAAAATGCAACAGCTAAACACCGCCACCACCACCAGTAACTGAACTCTGCCAGTCAACGGCCACCACTCCACAACAAATTTTGCCAAAAACTCAAAGTGCTGTTGTTGTTGCTGTTTGCATTTTTTTTCAAGTAGAAGGGTAGTTGCACTTGTGGCAAGAAAAGGAGAAAAAAATTGCAACAATTGCATAGGAAGCCTCGGCCATTGAATAGAAATTTCATTACTTCGCCAAAGGATCAAACTCAAAACAACAACCAACAAAAACAACAACAACAACAATTTTGGTTCGCGGTGTGTTGTGGCAAAGTAGATACTTAGCAGTGCTGAAAATTACAAACAGAACAACAACAAAAGCAAACAATTCACACGCACACTCAACGCAAATCCCGGAACCGGAAAATATTAAACGTTTGTGAAAAATTTCGAATAGCAAAAAAACAGCAGCAACAACAACAACAAAAGAAACAATAAACGCCTCGGCAACAAGCAATGATGGGGGGTAGAGCTGAGGCCAGCATGCCACAACTGCATTGAAAAGGGAAAGTGGCAAATTTGCTAAATAGCTAAAACATTGCAAATCCCCTTTGTGTGTGCAGGACAATGCAGGGTTACTCCTGGCTGCAGGAATTTCTGTTGTCTGGCTGTTGTTGTTCGCAAAACCACGACAAGCAGCCACGACACGAAACAAAGAAACCCTAATCATCACAAACACTTTCTTCCTGGTTAGAGAGTCCAAGAGAAAAAGAGAGAGAGAGAGAGTGAGTTGTGAAGTGTGTGTTGTGCAATTTCCCTTTTGTTCTCCCTCTCACCTCCATTCTCTTTGCAGATAATTACACTTCATCATTTCGGGATTTTTCCCAAAGCCGATGGTAATTGATACCCTATTGATTTTAGCAATACGAAGGGTATTTTTTTATACGACCGAAAAAAAAACAAAAGACAAACAATAAGGTCAAAGGTCACAACAAGATTTGCCAAAGTGCAAAAAAAGGATAAATGGATTTTTTGTTGTTGTTGCAAAAAGGGTTACACCACTCACCTCAAATCCCCGAAGGACTGACTCACTGACTATTCCGCAAAAACTTTCTCAGCCTTTGTTTGTTTATCTAAACACAGGCTTTTGTTGTTGTTGTTAGAATCGAATTGAAATCAATCAGGGATTTTTTTGGCGAACCCTCAACCCTTTGTTACCCCTTTTTTCTCTTTGCAAAAAATCCTGGAGATTCGCACAAATATTGTCATTTAAGTAGCGGAATATTGCTTTGTAATTGAGTAATCAAAATTGTTGTTGTTCTTATTTTTTGTATTGGTGATTAATTGATGACAGCATGAATTGTAATTGAGTTACAAAAGGACATCGAAGACAGCTTGAAAAGGATCTTAAAGGATAACTGTTAAACATATGATCCACGATTAAGCGGTGATAGATTAATTGAAGAGAAAGAGAGAGGTAATGGGGTGAGGTGAAGGGTATCATTTGCATTTTTTGAGAAGAAAAACTTTGCTGAATTGGTGATTTTGTAAAGAAAACTTAGCTGAATTGAGATATTTGGGTACAAAACTTAGCTGAATTGTGATATTTGAATAAAAAACTTAGCTGAATTGAGATATGTGGTATAAAAAATTAGCTGAATTAATGTTTTCTGTACGAAAACTACAGAAAACTTAGCTGAATTGTTATAATCTTTTAAAAAAACTTAGCTGAATTGGTGATTTTGAAACGAAAACATAGCTGAATTATCGTTTTTGGAAAGAAACGCTAGCTGAATTGAGATATTTGATTAAAAAACTTAGCTAAATTGGCGATTTCGAAAAGAAAACTTAGCTGAATTAGAGTTTTTAAAAAGAAAACTTAGCTGAATTGGGATTTTTTGTAAAGAAAACATAGCCGAATTGAGATAAATTTAACTGAATTGGCTTCTCTATTGGAAAACTTAGCTGAATTAGCAGATTTGAAAAGAAAACTTAGCTGAATTGAAATATTTGAGTATAAAACATAGCTGAATTGTCGTTTTTGGAAAGAAATCCTAGGTGAATTGCGATATTTGAGTAAAAAAATTAGCTGAATTGGCGATTTTGAAAAGAAAACTTTGCTGAATTGACAAATTTTATTAAAAACTTAGCTGAATTGAGGTATTTGAGTACAAAATTGTCGATTAAAAAAAAAACTTAGCTGTATTGAGATATTTAAGAACATAACATAGCTGAATTGTAGATTTTGAAAAGAAAAATTAGCTGAATTGAAATATTTGTGTACAAAACATATCTGAATTAGAGATTTTGAAAAGAAAACACGCAGAATTGAGAAATGCGTTTTAAAAAATTAGCTGAATTGGGGTTTTCTGTAGGAAAAATTAGATGAATTGAGATATTTGATTGAACAATGTAGCTGAATTGGCGATTTTGAAAAGAAACCATGGCAGAATTAACATATGTGGTATAAAAACTTAGCTGAATTGAAGTTTTCTATAGAAAAACTTAACTGAATTGAAGTTTTCTATAGAAAAACTTAACTGAATGGGGGTTTTCTATACGAAAACTTAGTTGTATGGGCGATTTGAAACGAAAACTTAGCTGAATTTGGTTTTTGGTTGAAAAACTTTGCTTTATTGAGAATTCATGCAGAAAATTTTAGCTGAATTGGGGTTTTCTATTGGAAAACTAGCTGAATTGGGGGTTTCTATAGGAAAAATTAGTTGTAGTGCGTTAAAAAAAAACTTTGGTGAATTGGTGATTTTGAAAAGAAAGCTTAGCTGAATTGGCGATTTTGAAAAGAAACCATGGCAGAATTGAAATATGTGTATAAATACTTAGATGAGTTTTTCGACGGAAAAACTTTGCTGAATTGAATTTCTCTTGAAACATTTTTACAAAAACTCTTAGCTGAATTGGTATTTTCTATAACAAAGCCTAGCTGAATTAGAGTTGTCATCTGAATTGATTTTTTTTTTTTTTTTTTTTTGCAGAAAAACGTAAATTTTCGTTAAAAAAATGTTAGCTGAATTAAAATGTTTGTTCACAAAAATTAGCTGAATTACATTTTCTATTCAGAATTACTTCTCCCAAGTGATTTTTTCAAAGAAAAACTCTGCTGAATTGGTTTTCACGTACAAATTTTAGCTATATTGAGTTGGTTTTATACAAAAAAACTTAGCTGAATTGGTGTTTTATAAAACAAAATTAGGTTTAACGTCATCAAAATTAGAATTAAAAATCGTTTAAGAAAATGTAGCTGAATTTATTTTTTCCTAACTAAAAAACTTTTTTCACTTGCCTTCTTTATATTAAAAACTTTGCTGAATCGAGTTTTTACTATTAAATAACCCCGTTTCAAGCATCCCCATGACCTTATAATAATCTGTACTTCACCACCCATCCAATAAAAAATCATTAAAATGATAACTGTTTATAGGACACCTTGCGCTTCACCTCCCCCCACGCATAACCACACATTAACAATCCAAAAGTCATAGTCATAACTCCTATACATATTTGTGTGTAACAGCCTCTCCACCTGCCTACTTGCTTGCTGTTCTCACCACAAAAGGTGTAACGTTGTTGTTGTTCTTCTTGTTGTTCACAATGGTCATGTGGGAGAATTGAACGAACGCATAATGAGATGATAGGTTCGGGTTTGATTCACTCACCACCGACACCTTTTCATCGTTTGGCAAAGCAACACAACACCCCCAATGGTGTATTCGTGTGTGTGTGCGAAGTACATTGCGTATGAATAGGGAGGTAGGGGAAGAGAGTGAGAGAGATAGGCCCCCCAACCACTCGTACTCGTATGTACATAATAAATGAACTAATAACTCATTATTAATCCACAGCATAATTATCAGGTGTCTCACAATCGAGTTGTGTGTGGCTGTTTGTGTGTGACTGTGTGTATTATTAAGTCTCGTCTCTGCTTGCTTGCTCGTTCATACCGACCGACCGATTTCGTTCGTTTCTTCAAATAGAAACTCACACTGATGACAGACCATACTTACACTGATAGATCTCCTTTTGCCAATACACTGCAAACAAACAAACTAATGGGGCCGATGTAAAAACACTGAATAGTTAGCCAAGCGTGTCCCCAATAAGAAAATGAAGCAGAAGAAAAACAACAACAAAAATAAATGTGACTTTTATGCGTAGTTTTGAGAATAAATTAATAGTAAATACGAGGCGTTTGGCGGGCAATTTTCATAGGGGAAAAATTCTATAACATTTTTTTTAATAGACGGGCCAAACTATTTCTTTTTTGTACCCTGAAAAGAAATTCTTTTTTTCACCAACCGAATTCGATATGCCAAATAATGGCCACATTGAGAAGAAAATTAAAAGTTGATTAAAAAAAAATCGAATAATTTCTTCAAAATACCGGAACCTTTAAATTAATCCCATATTAAATCAGAAACCTATTTTATACTAAGATGATTATCAGCTTCAAATTTCTAATTTCTGGAACTGGAAATTCTGGAAAAAAACTGGTGGACACAAAAAATTCGAAAATAAAGCTAAAACCTTCAAAATATGGAAAATTCGGAGGAATCTTTCTATGGGAGCCATATCAAATCATGGACCTATATTTATCATTTTCTGCACCGATGTATGGCATTCTCCAAAAAAACCCCGAAATGACAAATATAAACCTTTTCGTTTGGAAAAATGCAGCAAAATCCCTCAAAATTCGGAAAGTGCGAGGTCAAAATATGGACCCAAATTGTTTGATTTTCTTTCAGTATACATGTAGGTCAGTCATTGACACCTCATGAGAAGCTGAAATATAAAATTACAACCAATTTGCATCAAAAATGTGTCCAGAATCGTCAAAATATCGAAAATCGGCCGGTTCGGATGCATGGGAGCTATATAAAAAAATCAATCGATATTGCTAATTTTTGCTAGGAAATTTTGACACACAACAGGAACCTGAAATAACAAATTAGAGCCAATTTGGATAAAACATTTTCCCAGAATCCATAAAATATAGAAAATTCGCCGGATCGTTTATATGGAAACTATATCAAAATATCAACCGATATTGCTAAATTTTGGTAGGGGAAGCTGAAATATCAAATTAGAGCCAATTTGTATAAAAAATGTGCCCAGCACCCATAAAATATCGAAAATCGGACGGTTCGGTTACATGGAAACTATATCAAAAAGTCAACTGGTATTGCTAATTTTTGGTAGGATAATTTGGCACCCTATGAGAAACTGAAATATCAAATTACAGCCTAAAACTCCCAAAATATCGAAAATCGGTCGGTTCGGTTACATGGAAACTATATCAAAAAGTCAACCGATATTGCTAATTTTTGGTAAGAGAATTTGACACCCTACGAGAAGATGAAATATCAAATTAGAGCCACTTTGTATAAAAAATGTGCCCAGAATCCATAAAATATCGAAAATCAGGAGTTTCGGTTACATGGGAACTATATCAAAAAATCAACCGATATTGATAATTTTTGAAAAAACAATTTGGCTTCCGATGAGAACCTGAAATATCAAATTTGAAACAATTCGGTTGGAAAAAAATTGCCCAAAATACCGAATAATGGGGTGTTCCGCCCCAAGGGAGCTGCAATGAAACATGAATCAATATTGATAATTTTTGGTTGGAAGATTGAGTACCCCATGAGAACCTGAAATAACAAATTAGAGACAATTGGGTTGATAAAATGTGCCAAATCTTCCCAAAATACCGAAAATCTATCGATTCGGTTATATGGGAGCCAACCGAAAACGTTATTTTATAATTATAATTTTTGGTAGGAAAATTTGATAACTCATGAGAACATGAAATATGAGTATAGAATTTAAAATATGTGCCCAAAATCACAAAAATTCCTAAAACTTAAACCAATATTGATAATTTTTAGTATGGAGATTTTCTACTCAACGAGAATCCAAAATACTAAATTACACCCAATTTCGCTGGAAAACCGTAAAAAAAATCCTCAAAATTAGGAATATTGATGGTAACGTTATATGGAGGCTACCCTGAAAAATGGACCAACATTGATAATTTTTGGTAGGGAACCCAAAATACTAAATTACAGCCAATTTCGTTGGAAAAACTTACCAAAAAATTCTCAAAATTCCGAATATTGGGGGTAACGTTATATGGAGGCTACCCTGAAAAATGAAACAATGTTGATAATTTTTAGTAGCTAGATTTACCACCCAATGAGAACCTCAAATAACAAATTAAAGACATTTTTGATCCCCAAAATACCGAATAATGAGGGTGCCGATTATGTGGAGGTTACCCCGAACTTATGCCAATATTGATAATTTTTGGTAGGAAGATCTTCTACTCGATGATAATCTCAAAATATCCAATTAGAGGCAATTGTGTACAAAATTTCAAGTTCCAAAATTATTTTCTCATATCTTAAAAAAAGCCATCGAAATAACCCGATTTCTGCCTTAAAACAATTTGCAATCATAAGACTTATTGTTTCCCAATTTACACACGCATTTCATCACGAATGAAAAAAAAATACAAAATCGGCCTTAGGAAGTTATTAAGGGGGGCCATCACAAATATTACACACAACAACAAGCCAGCAGGCCACTAACAAGGCATTGAAACATTGTCAGTCATCTTCATTACAATTATTTTTGTGGTCTCAGTTATCAAAGAGTAAAACAACAGCAACAACCAAGTTCGACGAAACCAACGACAAACTAATCAAAGCAACGACTAAACACCTTCAAAGTCTGTGTTTCTTCTTGCATAGATCAAGCCATAGTTGTATTAGTGAATAGATGCTCCAAAAACTATATGGCTCTCTGTCTCCCTCTCTCTCTCACACACTTTGAAAAAAAATTAATATTTTTATTCCGTTTTTTCCTAACATTTTCTTCCTACTACTACTACCGGTATGAGGTTTTTGGTTTATTATGTTGGTGTTACTGTTGTTGCTTTATCTTATTGTTTTGTCTTGCTGTGACCATAATCACCTTCATCGTCATTGTAGTCATCATCATCATTATTACATATCGTCTTCATTTTTTGTCGTCGTTGTTGTCTTTGAAACAAACCACGGTGATGTACTCAGCGTAGCAGTAGTTGTTGTGTTTGTTGTTGTTGGTTTTAAGGTTTATTGTTATTGTTTTGTTTTTTCTTACATTTAGTTCAATACCTCATTCAAACGAATGAACAAACGAACGAACGAGCACACACACACACACGGTACTCAATTGCCTTGCTGTGGCTCTCTGCTCTTCTTAATAAACAAACACACCGGTCGGCCAAAACGACCAAGCAAGCACATCACATCGCACACACCACACACATCAACAACCAAACACACGCATGCATGCTGCTTGCTTGCATGCATACTCATTCACTCACTCACTAACACCTATAGCCATTTGGGTCGCCAATCGAATGGGGCGGAGCTTAATGTGAAACCGAAATGAAGAAAAAAACTACCAAACACAATAATTGTTATTGTTTTTCCTCGTTGTTGTTGTTATTGCTGTCGTCTATAGTGTATTGGCTTTCGTTTGACAATAGCCAACGACACACACACGCACATAACGACACCCATTCGCCTGCATGGCTTATCATCGTCGTGTATTGGCACCAATACTTTGGTATGTGGTTATTGGCTTTTTTGTTGTTTCTTCGCCTTTATTACGTTTCAATACAAGTAACTCTTTGTTGTTGTTGTTATTAACTTCGTTGGTCTCTTATAACAGCAAAGCGTGCCTGGTTTTGTTTCCTTTAGAAACGAAACAAACGACGGCTACTGTTTTCGTTGTTGTTATTGTATTTGCTGTTAATTGCAAATTGATTCGTTGATGGATTTACCTTTGGTAATGTGATGTGATGCTTTGCCTTGTGTTGTGGCCCCTATTCTCCTACTCTAGCTTGCGCGCGCTCTCTCTCTCTCACTCTCTGTGTACTATAAATGAACTAATAACAAAGCTTTCGTAGTTGTTTACATTGTTGACGAGAGGAGGTCCCCTCTATTTTGTTTTTGTTGGAAAATATGGGAATGGGAGAGCGTACATATGTTTACTCTAGCTAATAGGGAGAATATGTGTAGTAGGGGAATTATGATTAGAAGTCGGTGTTGTTATTTGGTTAATTTTTAATTGAAATGTAAAAAGAAAATGATACTGTAGGATATTTTTTTTATCAAAATAGGGGAAGCTTGGAGGATATTATGTGAATTACAGTGTGAGAAATAATTAAAGAGGATTTTAATAGACACATCAATGGGAATTAAAATGGAATGTGGGTATTTGAAAAAAATCAAATAAATCAGCAAAATTTCCTAAAGCATTTTAAGAATGTTTTCTTGGTAAAAATAAAAAAAATTAGGATTAATTAGAAGAAATAATTGAATAACAAATATACAATACATTTAGTTTAAAATATCAAAATAAAAAATAATAATTGCTCTGTTCCCGCACTCAAAAAATGCAAAAAAAGGTACAATTGAAAACAATTTCTATTAATTTAAGACTTTATCAATATCAAAACCTAGCTGAATTGAATTTCTTAATATCCAAACTTCGCTGAATTGTGTTTTTCTTGTAGGAAACCTTGCCCAATTGTGTTTTTCTTAAGGAAACTCAGCTGAATTGAGTTTTCTTGTGGTAAAAAGATTGCTGAATTGTAAATAAACTTGGCTATATTTAGTTTATTTACAAGAAAACCTAGCTGAATTGATTTTTACATTATCAAAACATAGCTGAATTGTGTTTTTCTTCTAGAAAATTTTTGCCAATCTGCGTTTTTCTTCCGGAAACTCAGCTGAATTGAGTTTTTTGTGGTAAAATGTTTGCTGAATTGAGTTTATTTTTAAGCTGAATTGAATTTCTTCATAAGAAAACCTTGCTTAATTTAGCTTATACACAACAAAACCCAGCTGAATTAATTTTTTCAATATCAAAACATAACTAGATTGATTTGTTCAATATCAAAACATAACTAAATTGGCATTTACCACGAAAAATCTTTGCTAAATTGACTCGTTCGAGAAGATAACAAAGCTAAAACGATTTTTTTAATATCAAAACTTGGCTGAAGTGCCGTTTTCCATGAAAAAATCTTTGCTGAATTGTTTTTTTCAATATCAAACCTAGCTGGATTGAATTTCCTAATATCAAAATTTAGCTGAATTGTGTTTTTCTTCTAGAAAATCTTGACAAATTGAGTTTTTCATCAGGAAACTCAGCTGAATTGAGTTTTTGTGGTAAAGAAATAGCTGAATTGAAGTTTTTGTAAGAAAATCTAGTTGAATTGAATTTCTTTACAAGAAAACCTAGCTGAATTGTGTTTCTACACAATAAAAACCATCTGAATTGAATTTTCTAATTTAAAAACATAACTAAATTGGCGTTTACCATGAGAAATCTTTGCTGAATTGACTTTTTCGAGAAGAACATTTAGCTGAATTGCTTTTTTTAATCTTAAAACTTCCCTGAATTACCGTTTTCCATGACAATTCTTTGCTGAATTGACTTTTTTGGGAAGAAAACTTAGCTGAATTGATTTTTTGTGTATCAAAAATTAGCTGAATTGATTTTTTCCGTGAAAAATCTTTGTTTAAATGAGTTCTTCAACAGAATCAGTTCGTTGTATTGCCATTATACATGAAAAATCTTTGCTGAAGTTACTATTTCGAGAAGAAAAGCTGAATTGATTTTTTCAATATTAAAACATAGCTGAATTCGTATTGCTTATAAGGTCTCCAAGTCTTTGAAAATCCAAAGTTATTTTTAAAGAAACTCCAAAAAGCCAGAAATTGATTTCTAATATTATTCTAACATTTTCAAATCGAATGGAATAATAAATGGCGCCCAACATGTATATTCTTCGAATCGAATATTTATTTTCACTTGCGAAATATTGAAAATAAATTTGCGTGAAATAAAAAAAATGACGCCCAACGTTGTGGGATCCAATAAAGGCGTATAAGGTCTCCAAGTCTTTGAAAATCCACAATTATTTTTAAAGGACCTCCATTCAGCCAGCCAATTGGCTGCTAATATTATTCCAAGATTTTCAAATCGCATGAAATAGCAAGCTTCGAGTCTAATATTTATTTTCAAACCTCGAAGTTATTTTTTTGGTCTGGCGAAATATTGAAAATAAAATTAGCGTGCAATCAAAAAAAAAAAAAAAAATGGCGCCCAACGTTGTGGGGTCCAACATAAGGTCGCCAAGTCTTTCAAATTCCACAATTATTATTTAAGAACCTCCACTAAGCCAGCCAATTGACTACTAATATTATTCCCATATTTCCAAATCGAATAATAAATGGCGCCCAACGTGTATATTCTTCGAGTCTAATATTCATTTTCAAACTTCGAAGTAATATTGAGAATAAAATTGCGTAAAATTATAAATGGCGCCCAACGTTAGAGATCCAACATAAGAGTATAAATTCTCCAAGTCACTTATAGTCCACAATTATTATTGCGGAACCTCCACTAAGCCAACCAATTGGCTTCTAATATATTCCGATATTTCCAAATCGAAGGTAATAATAATTGGCGCCATTATTTTTTCGAGCCTTATATTTATTTTCAAACTTCCAAGTAATTGTTGTTGGGCTGGCGAACCCACAAAATTTCCTGGGAATCTCTATTTGGTATAGCGCCTAATAGCCACCGGTTCCCTTCTAATTTTTATTATTAAAACATCTATCGATGTCCATTCACTCGTCAATTTCCCGTTTCCAAACGAACCACTTCGCTTTCCGTTCTACTCTCTCTCAGCACTCCGCCTCTTTTCCGTTTAACCTCTGACCTCGACAGCACCACAAACCAACACCATCTGAACAACATCAACAAAAAAATTGTGTAATACAATTTTTTCCGGGTGTAAAGGCCATCAGACAAGACATGCAACAGAATATGGTTCGATGCAACCTCAACATGAAACCCAAGTATGATTTCCCCTTTTTTTTAATTTTCTACCAAGTCTCAGAGAGAGAGAGAATGAGTTTTATGTTTGAAAGGAGTCAAAGGCCAACAACATGGAACTCATTCCATACATGTTGGCTTGCAACATACAACAATGTTGCATATCAGACCACTATCCCTGGTTGTTCAATGTTGCACGTAGCAAAACTAAGTCTGAGTGTGATGGAGGAGAGAATGCCAATAAAAGGGGAGAATTTCGTTTTGAGTATTGTGACTCTTTTGTTGAGACTATTTGTGTGTGTCCATGTGTGTTTGAGTGTAACTGTGTGTGAGTGTGTTTGTGTGTTGCCATTTGTTTGCCGTTTGCCAAAGTGTCAATGAATCGGCTGGCAAACAACAATCGCCCAAATGTGAAAGGCATGTGTTTGAAGGGGTGTATGTTGGTGTGGGTATGTGTGTGCATGTTCGTGTGTGTTTTGTTTTTTCTCTGGCCTGTTAGAACAACTGGTTGTTGTTGGTGTAGTTACTTTGTGTTTTGTCTTGTGTTTATGAATGGCAAAGTGGTTTAGCTTGTTGTCTCTTTAGGAGGTATTGTTATGGTCCGTGTTGCTGCTGCTGGGGCAGCTACTTCTACAACAGAACTTCGGATGATGGGAAACCAAACTTATGGATCAAACACTTGTTTACCAGTGCTTCTTCTTCTTCACGAGGGGGAAAAGCGTGAGCGTGGTTCTGGATTTTTCAATAACAACTCAAAGGAAAGGCATGCCATGGCAAGGGGGTCTGAGAGGGTTAGATTTCAAAGAAGGGCTTTTGAGTTTATTTTCATTATTTTTTGTTTATTATGATTAATCATGTTTTATGCATGCATTTTATCGGACTCCCATAACAGTGGTGTTCTCGTTGTTGTTGCTGTTGTTTATCTTTTGACTGTTTTTGCATTCAACATTGTTGCCGCCACAGCTTTCTGGCTCTCTGCTGCTTTTCGCTGGCTGACTGGATGCCGGGCTGGCTTCTAGAGTTCATTTCACTTTGGCGGATTTTTCCGGATAACTTGGCTGGCCGAAGGGGGGGATCTACTCTCTAAATTTTCTTCTTCTTGTTGCTACTCAGCAGCTTGTTTATCATATTTATCAGGGTCTTGTGCCGAGTCACATACACACACAAGGAAGAATGGGTTTCCACGCACAAAGGCCCCCCTTTTTTATTGTTGTAATGATGCCGTTGTTGTTGCTGTAGGTCTTGTGTTTTGGCGGCCTAACCCGGGATGCATTTCTTTTTACAAAAAAAAGCTACAAATAGGGGGAAGCCGGAAACCTGAAGGTAACAAATTCATGGTCGTTATGATGATAATGATTTTTGTTGTTGTTGCTGCAGGTTGTTGGGGGTTGCTGGCCCAATGTGTTGACAACCTGAGCTAACTCCCAACCACCGAGGCTACAAAAAAAATAATTATTCCTTAGTTTCATGTGGTCATAATTATCAGAGATTTTTTTGGCGCCCAACATATTTCGCCAAGGGTCTATAATGTGTTTAGGAGGTCCAAAAATGCCTCTAAAGTAAATTTAAAACATATTTTGGGGCCCTCCTAAACCAGATATAAATCTTTTAACATATTTAACCCTTGCAAATCGTTCGAAAAGAGAACTGGCGCCCAACGTGGGCGCTGTCAGAGTCCAACATAATCGTATATGATCTACAAGACTCTTCAAACCGACAAGAATTACTTCAGAACCTCCGCTAAGCCAGCAATAATTTTATGGACACTTCGAAGCTATTCAAATCATTTAAAAATCATCAGTGGCGCCCAACATATTTTTGTTATGGGTCTAAACTGTGTGTATGAGGTTCAGAAATGGCTCTAAAATATTATTAATTTTTTGTGACCGCTACTAAACCAGTACTTATTGTGATATGACATACCCAAGCCTTGCAAATCGTTCGGAAATGCATGTGGCGCCCTATGTGTGTTCTTTTAGGGTCCAATTTAAGCGAATAAAGTCCCTAAGTCTCCTTAAATCGACAAGAATTACTTCAGAACCTCCGTTAAGCCAGCAATAATTTTATGGACACTTTGAAGCTATTCAAATCATTTTAAAATCATCAGTGGCGCCCAACATATTTTTGCTATGGCTATAAACTGTGTGTATGAGGTTCAGAAATTCCTCTAAAATATTATTAATTTTTTTGTGACCTCTACTAAACCAGTAATCATTGAGAAATTACATCCTCACGCCTAGCAAATCGTTCGGAAATGCACGTGGCGCCCAACGTGTATTTTTTCCAGGGTCCAATTTAAGCGAATGAAGTTCCTAAGTCTCCTTAAAATGACAATTATTATTTCAGAACCTTCGCTAAGACACCAATAATTTTTTGAAGCTTTCCTATTGATATTAAAAAAATGTCAGTGGGGCCCAACATATTTTTCTGTGGTTCTAAACTGTGTATGCGGCCCAAAAGTATTTTCAGAATATTAATTACTTTATGTTTAGGAGCCCTGCTAAGCCAAAATTTAGTTGCCTTGACATGCGCAAGCCTTACAAAATGATGGAAAGTACAAGTGGCGCCCAACGTAGGTTCTTTCAGAGTTCTTTCTACATGTCTCCTTAATAAACGAAGCCGCTAAAGCAAAAATTATATCCTATGACACTGCCAAACTATTCAAAATCGTTTTAAAATGTGAGGGTCCTAGCCAAGCGTATAAGATCTACGAGTGACCTAAAACTGACAATTATCGTATAAGAATCTCCGTTAAACCAACAATTGGCTTCTATGACAAAAAACTGACAGTTATCGTATAAGAATCTCTGTTAAACCAACAATTGGCTTCTATGATATCCGCAAAGTTGTCAAATAGCATGATATCAAAAAATGGCGCCCAACATGTATTCCTTTAGGTATCAAATTAAACGTATAAGGCATAGAAGCCTTTCTTAACCAACTATTATTATCCTCTAAGCCATCAATCGTCTTCTATTGCATTCTCAAACGTTTAAAATCGTACCAAAAAACATAAGTGGCGCCCATCATGGGTACTTTCGGACTCCAAGATTATCGCATATGGTCTAGAAGACATTTTAAAGGGTTAATTTTTATTTAAGAACCTGCACTATACCAGTAATCGACATCTATGACATTCTCAAAAATTGTAAATAGCAAAAAACAATAAATGGCGCCCAACGTGTGGTCCTTTAGGCTCCAAACTAAGCGTATATGGTCTACAAGTCTCATTTAAAGGATAATTTCTAGTCGAGAACCTTCGATACGCCAGTAATCGGCTTCTATGATATTCTCAAGAAATTTAAATAGCAAAAATAAAAAATAAATGGCGCCCAACGTGAATACTTTCAGAGTCCAACATAATTGTATATGGTCTAGAAGTCTTTTTTAGGGGTTAGTTTTTATTTAAGCAACTTCGCTAGGCAAAATTTCGATTGCTAAAAGTCCTCTCAAAATATTCAAATCCAAAAAAAAAAAAATAAATGGCGCCCAACGTGTGGTCTTTTAGGTTCGAGCCTAAGCGTTTTTGTGCAAAAATATCTCCAAAAAGCCCTTTACATCATCGGAAGATGCAATGTACGATCTATTTGTGATTCTTCTTTTTTCAATTTTTAATGGCGCCCAATAGTTCGAAAGATATTCTTCAACTTATATGCTGCTATAAACAGAATCGGTACTTCGTATGGCAATTTCTAGTGGGTCTAGCAATCTGAAAAGACCCTTCATACCATAAAAAGTTGTAACTGAAGTTCTATTTCCAGTACGCTTTTCCATTTCAAGTGGCGCCCAATTGTTCGGAAAAAATTCTTCAGCTTATATGCTGTTTTTAAAAGAATCGTTACCTTGTTTGGCCATTCCTAGTAGGTCTAATAATTATTTCTCATCTATCTAAACCTCTGTGATTACTTCCTTCCTCTGCAGAGCCCAGCTTGGCTAATAACGACGAAACATTGAACTTCGTAGCTATCATTTGCTTCCCACACACAAAATATTTCACTACTATATATCAAATACTCTCTATTATATTCCCCCTCTCTCATATCTCGCTCTCTTCTTCTTCTTCTTTTAAAAACCATGAACCTCTATTCCGTTGATTTTTTCTCCATTTCAAGTTTTTTTTCTTTTTGTCATTTTCTTCATCATTTTTCCTTCGTTCATTTTTTACTTCGATACTGGTCCAGCCAAAAGAACCAATCAGTGTTCGGTTCGGTTTTTTTTTGTTGGTTGGGTTCACCTCTCGAACATCATAGATTTTCAATCTATACTCTTGTATCGTTCACACATGCCAGCACGCCATACGCTGAAGGCTTTCGGATTCGTTTTCATTTTTTTGTTCGTTCGCATTATTTTTTTCTTTGCTGCTTCATTTCCCCCCAAAGGTTAGCTATTGTAGTATCGACGACCATTTGATCTGGCTCCATTACGGCCAAGCTGCCAACCTGCCTTCCACTCATCCAGCCATCCATCCATTCAGCTCCCATAGAGGCGTCTATCAATCACCAAGTGTTGTTGTAGAGAGCTCTCAAACTCTCTGGGCGAACGAACGAAAGAAAAAAATGCTCCCATAGTTAGTTTTTTCATTTAATCTCTCCCCCTACCCTTCTCTGCTACCATTACGAACACCAGCCAAGCAAAAAAGTCAAGTTCTGCTCTGCTCTCTTATCGAACATTATTGTACACCTTGTTGGCATCGTGTCAAGCCGCCCCCCAGACAAGAGCACCCAAACCGGTGGCAGTAGCCGAAGCTCCTCAATTTCCTCTCCAACTGTTGCCATGTGTTTTTTCGCCTGATGTGTCGTCGTTGTTGTGGTTGTATTGGGGGTCTCCAACAGCATAAAATTCATATTTCATATATTCTATCACTCAATCATGCCATGGCATGCCTTGCCATTCCGTTTTCATTGGAGATGGATGTGTCGTCCGTATTTATTTCATTTTCTGTCGTCATCCATCCGATGCCAGCCAGCCATCCAACAGCATCAGACTGTTGGTTCGTTCGCTCAGTCTGCCAGCCAGCCAGCCAGTCAAGCATCCATCCATCGATTGTCAATCATATATTTTTTTTCGTATGCCCCATCATGTGTGTGCGCACAACTGAGAGGGAATGATGCTGCTTCGAAGTTTTTTTTTTCTCCCTGAAAAAAAATCTTTTTTCCATATTTTCTCAGAGTTTCCAAAGTGCTTCGGCTTTGGTTTCGTTTGTTATTTATTTCATTCACATAAAACAATGTTGGGTCCCTTTCAGCCACCTCGTTTCCTGGTCCTTAGCCTTGATTCCCAATATTTTTTTCATTGGCATAGAACTGCTCCTCCTTCCCCCTACAAATTTTCCAAACAACCCAGCCAGCCATCCATCCATTCCTCGTCATCCTCATCATCATCACCATCGTTGATGTCGTCTCCTCACATACGTAAGTATTTGCCAGAGCCTCAAGTGGTTCTCTGTTGTATTTTTCTGTTTTTTTTTCTTGATTCTCCTCCACTTCGGTTTTTTTTTGCCTCCAAAGTTCTTCTGAAGCTTGAAGGCTTCTTTGTTGTAAACTACGCTGGGTATATAAAATGGAATCAACGAATGAAGTAAGAATAAAAAAATATGGAATATATATGAAGGTGGTATCGGTGATTCCTTGTACTGCAAGCTGGCATTCGGTCTTTTTTTTCCTTTCCATTTGTTGTTGTTGCTGCCGATTTTTTTTCTCTTGTACTTCGTCAGTTCCCAATTTACATATAATTTTTAATTTGATGATATATACACAAAGTTTGAATTTTTTGTTGTTGTTCTTAAATTGAAATTTAAATAAAATGTCAATTATTTCTTTTTCAGGAGGAGGAGGACCTTCAGGTACCCAAACAATGCTTTTGAGGTACTTATGGGAAGTTAATATAACAATCTGGGTTTAAGGAACACCATTAAGCCCTAGTCTCAGCAATTTTCCTTCAAAACCGATTTAAAATTCCTTTAAAAGTGACATTGGCGCCCAACGTGGTTTCCTTTCGATAGTCCAACCTTGACATATGACGTTCAAAAATCATTCCTAAATCTCAATTAGGATTTAGAAACCCCGTTAAGCTCAGCTAGAAGCTTTTAAAACATTCGCAATACCTTCAAACTGCAATTGGCGCCCAATATGGGACCATGCAGTACACGCTTAACTCAACTAAATCGTAATTATTTTCAAAAACTCACCCTACTACTTTTTTATGGCATGACGAACAATTATTTCCGTACCAAAAACTTTTAAAATCCCTTAAAATTTAAATTGGCGCCCAACGTGGATTTCTTTCGAGAGTCCAACCTAACCATATGACGTTCAAAAATCATTCTAAAATATCAATTAAAATTGTAGAACCCAATTCAAACCAGCGAAGAACATCTAAAACATACGCAATACTATCAAAATGTAATTGGCGCCGAAAAAGGGACCACAGTTATCTCAAAAAATCTCATTTACATTTTAAAACTCAAGCTAAGACAGTAACCTTTTTTTATAAAATGACACACAACTATTTTCATAACAAAGTCCCTTAAAAAACTGAGTTGGCGCCCAACGTGGATATCTATTACGGTATGACACTCAAAAATAACTCTAAAATTGTACCTGATTGTTTGGAACCTAATTAAGATGGCCTGGCAGCTTCTATAAAATGCTCAATGCCTTCAATATGCAATTGGCACCCAAAGTGACTCTCGTTAGGGCCCAAAGAAATAAAGCAAACATTTTTCATACTAAAAAGCCTATTAAAATCTCTTTAAAAATATCAATGGCGCCCAACATATTCTACTTTGGGATGTCACCTATGTGTATGAGGCCCAAAAGTGTCTTAAAAATATTAGTTATTGGTTTATAAGCCCAACATAACATCCCTAAGCCTTGATGTCCGACACAAGCGTAGAAGGTCTACAAATCTTTTTAAATCGACAATTTTTTTATAAGAATTCTCGCTAAGCCAGAAATTATAGTTGATGACACTGCCAAGCTATTTAAATTAATTTAAAAATATTACAGGCGCCCAACGTATATTTCTTTGGGATCTCACTTATGTGTATGCGTTGCAAAGGTGCCTCTAAAATATTATTTAATTTATGTGGAACGCCAGCTAAATCAAAAATAATTTGTATGGTAACACCAAGCCTTCGAAATCATTTGTAAATATAATTGGCGCCCAATGTGTGTTCTTTCGGAACACACAACATAAGAGTTTATCGTGTCTTTAAATTTCAATTTTTGTTGAGAAATCCTGCTAAGCCAGAAATTATAGTTGATGAATTTCCCAACCATTCAAATCTTTTTGAATACGTCAATGGCGCCCAAAATATTTTCCCTTGGTGTATGAGGTCTGAAAGCGTCTTTAAAATATTAGTTATTGGTTTAGGATCACTACTTAACCAAAAATAATTTTTTATGGCATTCCGAAGGCTTGCAAAACGTTCGTAAATTTAATTGGCGCCCAACATGTAATCTTCCGGAGTCCAACATAAGCGTATAATGCCTAACAGTCTCTTAAAGCCGACAAATATTATTAAAGAATCTACGCTAGGCCAGTTATAGGCTTCTATGACATACTCAAAGTTCTCAAATCATATCAAATAATAAATGGCGCCCAATGTGCGTCCCTCAAGAGTCCAACATAGGCGTATACGGTCTATAAGTCCCTTTAAATTTACAATTTTCATTTAAGTACCCCCACTAAGCATGTAATCGTCTTATAAGATACTCTGAAAATTTTCAAATCACATGAAAATATAAATGGCGCCCAACGTGAGGACTTTCAAAGTCGAACATAAGCGTAAAGAGCTATAGGACTCGCTAGAAACACAGTTATTATTAAATAACCTCCTCCAAGCAATGAATTGACTGCTTTACATTCTCCATCATTTCAAATCGCATGAAACAACGTATGGAAATGACCCTTTAAGCCGAAAATTATTACTTAAGAACCTCCGCAAAGCAAGCAATTGGCTTCTATGGCATTGTAAACATTTTCAAATCGCATAAAACAATAAATGGCGCCCAACGTGTGTTTTTCGCCGAGTCCAACATTAGCATATAAGGTCTATAAGTGTCTCCAAATCGATAATTATTGTTTGAGAACCTCCACTAAGCATTCAATCGGCTTCTATGATATTATCAACATGTTCAAATCGTATGAACCAATAAATGGCGCCCAACGTGTGTTTTTTCCAGAGTCCAACATTAGCTGTACAAGTCTCTTTAATTCGACAATAACAGTTTAAGAATCACCTCTAAGCCAGCAATCGGCACATTTTTGATAATATCATACGAAATGGCGCTCAACGTGTGCCTTTTCCAACATTAACGTATAAGGTCTGCAAGTGTCCCCAAGTCGAAAATTATTTTTTAAGAACCTCCACTGAACCATCAATCGGCTTCTATGATATTATATACATGTTTAAATCGCATAAAACTGAAAATGGCGCCCAACGTTTGACCATCCTATGTGTTTTTTGTTCTAAAAGAGTCTCAAAAAATATAAATTCAATTTAATAGGAGCCCAACTAAGCCAGTAGACAGCTATTTCGGCACTTCAAAGACCTTCGCACAATTGGAAAATTTAATTTTGTTCGCTATCACTGGCATTAAATCACTACATAAATCCCGCAATTCTTCTTTGAAATATTTGTGAAAATGTAAATGGCGCCCAAATTGCGAACATTTCATTTTTTTAGATTTTAGATAGTTAACTGACATGACTTGAAAATTCTGATTGAAACCCAAATATTCAAAATGATCAAAGGACAAATTTCAACGACCTCATTCGGGATTTCGATAAACTCAAAAGTCGATGAAGGTGTATTATAAAGTCTGCATTTTATTTTTTTTAATTTTTTTTTTGTAATTTAAATTTATTTTTTTATTTATTTATTATCTTATTTTTTTATTTTTTTTTTGTTTTTTTTATTTAGTTTGAATAACTTTATTTTATTAATTTAATTTTATTATTTTTTGTAATTTCAATTCCTTTTTCTTATTTATTTTTTTTTTTAATTTTATTTTTTTTTTTATTTAATTTTATTATCATTTTTTAAATTGTTTGTAATTTAAATTTATTTTTTATTATAATTTTTTTGTATATTTTATTTAAATATTTTTAATTTTTTATTATTAAAAATTTTTTATTTTATTTAAGTATTTTTAATTTTTTTATTATTAAAAAAAATTTTTATTTCTCATCTTGAAATCCACCTCCCTCAAAATCCAATTAATATTGATTTTAAAATTTTTTTCCATACATATTTATTTGCAGTTATTATATCAATAACCAAACAACCACAATTATTACTACAAAAAAAAAAAACTAAAAAATAAATCCACAACAACAGTAACGACGACAATCATTTAGCCATGGGATAAATGACAATAGTAAAGTAATAACTACAACAACAAAAACAACAACGACGACGACAATGGCAAATCATAAGCAACATACTCACAACAATATGTGTAAGTACGTTACATACATACATGTACATATGTACACATATATATATATATGTACCCATGTATGTTGTTTTATATGCGATTCGAATCTATCCATATATCCCCATCATCATCTTCTATACGGTTATAGAGCCAGCTCTGTAGCTATCCCGTCATTCATTCAGCCAGAAGAAATAAAATATAACAACAAAAACAACAACAGCTAAAAAAATCTATGGATCCGCACATTACAACAAATTGTAGTCCAAGAAAGGAAAGAACAATGAATTGTTAACACACAACGGCAGCAGCAATAACAACAACAACAGTAACAACATCAACGGCAGCAGCAATAGCAAAAAAAATTATGTTGACGATTTCCAAGCAAGCCATAACACACATCAACACACATACCCACACACACACTCATTGAATGCCAACCAGCCATCAGCTCCACCTCACTCTCTTAACGACGAGAAGAAGAAGAAGACGATGCAAAAAAAAAGCAAACCTTAGTAGCAGACAATAAATCCGGGAGTTGTATGAATAAAAGGAGAGGGGCGGTAGGGAGGGCTTCCGAATCCCCCCAACGACAATAACAGAGAACCAACGACAACAACAACACACACACACAACTCTTATCGAATTGAATAAATGCAAAAGACATAAAAAATCGAACTCTGAGAGCTTAACACCATTTATACAAGAAGAAGAAGAAGCACCAGCAGCACAAGACGACAAGGAACAAAGTCGTTGAAGAAGAAGAAGAACAAGCAGCATCAAAAGCTAACCATTTGCTTACAATAAAAAAAATATTTTCTCTATAGGAGTAAAAGAGAGAGCATGCTTTGGTTTGCAATAACATGAAAATGGGGGGCCAAACAGCAACAACACACAGGAACTTACTCTTGTTAAAAAGGGAGTAGGGGGGAGCCCGATAAAAAAACACATAGACCACAATCAAATGACTGTTATAGAGAGTATGAGAGCAAATATTGTTTTTTATTACTGCTTTATAGAGAGTCGTTGGTATTTTATATGGTGTGGGAGACAGAGAGAGAGAGTGTGTGTTGCAGAAAGGGGGAGTTGGTATGATGGAGAGTTGTCATATGTCTTCAAGTTAATTTATTATTGATTTTATTTTAATGTTTTTTTTTTTTCTTGGGGAAAAATTATAAAAAAAAAATATTTTTTTATTTTTTTTCCGAAAGGGGAGGAGTTGTTGTTAAAGTTTTTTTTTTTTGTTTACCAAAGAGCGTAACTCTCTGAGTTTGATTTTCAATCAATTGAGTGGGGATGTATGGCTATTGGTTCGAAATAAAATTAACATGACAAGGTTTTTTTTTTGAGACAATATAAGCCATAACACATGGCCCCCCCATCGGCACATGAATTGAGAGCAATACACTAATGATGAGTGAGTGAGAATTGTTGAAAGAACAAAACCAAACAAAACAAATCAAACAGCTATTACATTGAGCACAGTCAATGCAAGAGAAACCCCCCACCACACTCCTCACGAAAACAATTTACACTCGTTCACTAGCATTCGCTCTCTCACACTCTCTCTTTGCCCCTTAACAATCGACACAACACATTTTATTTTGTTTTTCCATCTTTTTTACATCGGTAACATGTGAACCCCCCTTACCCTTTACCCCTCTCCGCCAGCAGCAACAACAAAAAATAAAACCAATAAACCAAACCTAACAGCCAATACTACTCACGTGTGTGTAATCTATAGAGAGGCAATACCAGCCAAGCCATTAATTCATAACAACAACAAATACTGAGAGAGAGAGAGCCCACGACGATTCTGTGTTACCGAGAGCATAACCCCTGTGAGTATGCATGGCTGTTCGTTCGTGTGCTTGCTGGCTTGGTCGTTCGTTGCTTGGTGTGTTCGTTCGTTCGTGTGTTTGTTTGTTCGCCTTGCCGTGTGTTGCTCTGTGTGTGTGTGTGAGTGCTTCGTTGGCTGGCTGGTTGTCTCCTCTGTGTGGCCGATTGTGTGTGAGTCTGTTTGATTGCTGCTGCTTTGGCTGCTTACTCCCATATATCGTGTTTGTTTGTGTGTTTGCCGAGTGTGTTTGATTGTGTGTTGTTTTTGTTCAATGGGGTTGTGTAAGCTGCGTTAATGTTCGATTTGTTTAGTCATCAGTTGAATTCGTGACAGGCAACATCTCATTAGATTAACGTTGCGCTGTCTATCGCTTTTTTTGTAGTAAATAATCAAATCAGATCACACACAACAACAACAAACACACACATAACAATACCAACAACACATGTAATAGTAAAAAAGAAAAAAATTCAATAAAATATCCAATAAATAAAAAAATTGGAAAAAATTCAAAACAAAAAAATATTGGAAATTCAAAACAAAAAAATCAATTTTAACTGGAAAAAAAATTATTTTCAAAAAACAAAACCCCCACAAATGGATTAAAAAAAATAACGCGTAGACGGAATATTAAAAAAAAATAATAATAATAACAACAACAAAGTGAAACAAACAACAACACCACAAAACATAAACAAAACAAGTGTTTTACTGTGCTGAAACGAAAACAACAACAACAAAAAATTTTTCTTGCCCACAACAAAACAAGTGTTTGAAAACAAAATCTCAATTTAAAGAAAAAATCCCTCAAAAAAGTTAACAAAATTCAAAACAGTGCTGAAATAAAAAATAAATATTTTTTCTGTGAGAAAATGAAAATTTCAAAAATTATGATGAAAAATTAAAATCAAAAAAATTTGTAGCCAACAACTCCACAATCAAATGGCCAAAATTAAATTCAAATTTAAATTTGTGTTCAAAAATATGGTTTTGTGATTTATTTAAAAAAAAATTCCCCAATAAATTTTGAAAACGTTTAGCAACCAAAAAAACGAATTACAAACTAGACAAACTGGAATCTATTAAAGGAAAATCCACTGCAACAACACCACCAGCACCTTCAACATTAAGCCACCGCCCTAACAGTGGTCCAACATCAACCACGGCTGCTGGCCCTCAACAACAACAAAACACCTTCATCACCACCTCATTATCATCCCAACCATCATCATCATCACCTTTATCAAAAAAATTTGCAACAACCACTTGCGAACCTGCAAGTGAACCAAAGAACTCCTCTAAATTATTATCACCTGTGGCGGCCGCTAATTATCCACCAACGTCCACCAACACCTGCAGCACAGCCACCTCCATCAATATTGATTCCGATTCCATCGTTGAGGCTTCCTCGAATCAAAGCAACCGAATGCAGCCAACATTGCCACAAACAGCCGGTACAGCCGATATGGATTTGACGGCTGTACAATCAATGGATTGGTTTTTCAAAAAGGAACAAATTTATTTATTGGCACAATTTTGGCAACAGGTAAGTCAAAAATTCAATTTTTTCTGAAAAAAGAAAACTAAATAATTTTTTAAGAACAAAAAAAAAAGTGATGCTTAGGGGTGCCAGAAAAAAAGGGAAGTCAAAACTATTTTTTTTAAATAATTTTGAAAATTATTTTTTTTAAGTGTCTGAAAAAATTCCAAATTATGTTGTTAAAATTTCTAGAGGTTCAAAACATTTTTTAAATATTTTTTGGAGTGCCTGAAAAATATTTAAAATATTTTGAAAATCATTTGAAACTTCTAAAAGGGTCATTAACCCGTTTGCCAATAAGGAAAACTTAAAAAATTACAAATATAAAGGGAAATTGGTGCACAAAAAAATTTCAAATAAATGTTGAAATATTCCTTAAAGTGGATAGAAAAATTCAAAATTGTGTGAAATAATATTCAATTCATTTATAAACTCCTAAGGGGTCATTAACTTGGTTAGATATTAGGTATACCTAAAAGTATAAAAATTTATATAGGAAATTAGCATTCAAAAAATGTCAAATAAATTTTGAAATATTCTCTAGCGAGTCTAGAAAAAACCAAAATTATTGGAAATGTTCGAACCCTTACCACGAACCATAATCGAGGTTAGGTATGGTTCTATTAATGAAATATATTTAAATTAAATTAATAGATACCTATTCTAAGTGATTGTAAATTTTCAACATCGTTTCCAAAAATTCTTTGGAGTGTCTAGAAAAAATCAAAATTATTGAAAATGTTGGAACCCATACCCAGACTTGTCTATGGGAAGCCATACAAAAGGTTAGGTGTGAAATGAAAGAATTTTAATTATTAAATATTATTAGAGCCTGAACCAAGTGTTTTAAAATTTCTTTTTGAATTTTTAAATACTCTTTGAAGCCCTTAGAAAAAAACCAAAATTATTGAAAATGTTCGAACCCATACCTGGTCTTGTCTATAGAAGCCATACGACAGGTTAGGTGTAAAATAATAATTGATATATTAAAATAAAATTAATTGAGACCTATTTAATTTTAAATCCCATAAAATTTTCAAAATCATTTCCAAATATTCTTTGAATCTTTAAGAAAAAACCAAAATTATTGAAAATGTTCGAATTCATACTTGGACATAGCTGGTGGTTCCGTATGAAACCATAAATAAAATATTTTTTATTTATCAATTAATTTTAAATTTTCTTTTTTATTAAAGTGATTTGAAAATTCTGAAACTGATTTTGAAATATTCTTTAGACCTCTGGCAAAAAACCAAAATTATTGAAAATGTTCGAACCCCAACCAGGGTCGAGCTATGGACCCATTAATTGAAATATGTTTTTAATTTAATTAGTTTTATAACAAACGTGATTAAACAGGCTCAAAACTTAAGGAAATGGCTATTTTCAAAATTTTGATTTAATTTTGAGAGTCTCTAGAAAAAATCGAAATTATTTAAAATATTCAAATTTGAAGCCAGGTATTAAATATTTGGTCCGAACTTTGGGGAAATAATTTTAAATTAAAAAATATTTTCTTTTCTATGGAATTTAATTATCAAATATCATTTCTAATATTCCAAAAAAAAAAAAAAAAAAATATTTGTATTTCAAATATTTAAACGTTTTTTTTCAAATTTTCTTAGAAGTCTTCATTAAAGGCCTCAAAGAAGTAAGTAATATTTTTATTATGTTCTCTTGGCCATCATAAAAAAAATATTTGTTTTGCCTTTAATACCATGTTGGGGAAATATTTTCGAAATTATTTGGATAAATGCCAAAATGTCTGGCCAAGAAATAAAAAGAAAACTTCAAATAAAACACTTAAAAGAACTTCACTTTAGTGGGGCTAGTCATTTAAAATTATTTTCTTCTCCACAGGCGACGAAAAAAAAAACATCTAGGAAGTCAACACAAAAAAAAAATTATTTAATTTTTTGCCATTGAAATATTTTAATCACCTGATTGTGAGAATTCAAAACAAAAAAAATCGAAATCGTAATCTATAACAATTATAACCACAACTTCAATCAAAGCACTGGTAATTTTCAATAATTTATTGATTTAAAACCCACACACACAAATTAACAAAACCGAACACGCAAATATAATTAATTTTGTTTGTTTTCGTTTTATATATTTTGCCAAAGGGTTATATTCGAATACATTTGTTCGTTTTTGTCTTAATTCGATTTGATATCGAATTAGAAAAAAAAAATTCCCAAATGCCATTCAATCATGTCATTAATAATAGATATATACACAACAAATGCAATTTTCAAGATTTTTTATTTTCAATATAGACAGCTGGCCCGATGATGATCATTAGCATTTCTGTTCGATTTTTGCATAAAACAAAAATTCTTAGAATTTTTTTCACAGTTTTTGAAATTAAAACCAAATTTTTCTTAGAAAAAAACTTAGCAAATCTTCTCAATATTGCTGGCAAAATATTTGAAAACATTCAAAACCCTCATTAATTAACAGTATAGTAACGAAAAATGCAAAATTTCGGCATTTTCGAAAAAATTCGGTTATAAGACACATTGTTGCTTATAAGCGGATTTTTGAAAAATTCCCTATTTTATGGAGATCTTGGCTTGGGTAAACGATTTTAGGGGTTTATTCGGCCATTTTTAGTCATTATCATTTCAAAAATGCGATTTTTGTGATTTTCCGGCGAAATGTGCATTTTGCCGTCGGTAATTACAAAAATTTTCAAAAATCGTATTAAATATTTTTTAAAAATTCCAAAATTTTACATACACATTCTAGGCATAATGAAGAACATATACACCAAAAATTTGGAAAAAATATTCAAATTTACTGGGTAAAATTTTGAAATGAAATAAAAATTTTGGGAAAATAATTTTTCCCTTAGTAACTTTAATGTTTTGAGGTTAGTTGAGGACTCAGAGGTCCTGGAAAGCTGAAAATTTGTATGAGTGCTATCAAGATAGCAGGGAAATTTTAGAGAAAAAAATTGCAGACCTAGGTCTATTGGGGGCGGAGTTAGGGCGGGCCCGAATATGGTGCATAAAAAGTGTTAAATTTGGAAAATTATTTTTTGATATTTTTTTTTATTTTCTTCGATTTTAAAAATCTGCCAAAAGGGTTCGAAGGCTGAAAATTTGCCAGATTGGTAACAAGATAATGATAAATAAATCTGTAAAGTTTCAAGACCCTAGAAAAATTTTGGGACGGAGTTATGGGGCAAATATATTGCTAACATTTACAAGTTGGTAAATTTGAAATTTTTTTATATTTTCATATTTTGTCATTTAAAAATCATGCAAAAGGGTTCGAAGGCTGAAAATTTGCCAGTTTGGTAACAAGATAATGAGAAATAAATCTGTAAAGTTTCAAGACCCTAGAACAATTTTGGGACGGAGTTATGGGGCAAATATGTTGCTAACATTTGTAATATTTTTCCTAACTCAATTTTTTCTCTTTTTTGACATTGTGGCCTAGGGTAATTTGAATTTATTTAAATGTTTACTTGTTTTTAGTATTCAATATCATTTGACATTGTTTCCAATTACCATTTATTAAAAAATTTTGTCCAATAAGCATTTCAATTTGTTGCTGCTTATTTTTTGGTTTCATTCACCAAAAAACATGGTTTTAATCTAGTTCCGTATTTATTGCTGCTTTTTTGTACTTCTTGTGTTATGGTTTCAATTTTCCAAAACAAACTTGACCCAAATAAATCGGTAGAGTGAAGAAGAAGAAACAGAACTGCATTATAACCAAATCAATGGTTAAGTCAGCAGAAAAAATCCGACGCCTCAAAAGAAGCGGTATTGGAATTGATTATTGTGTGGGTTTTTTGTTGTTTATTCTTCAGAATTGGCACATAATCTTGGTCTACTTTCGGAAACCAAATCGCAAAACAAATTTTTGGCTAATATATTTTTAATTATTTTAGCTAGAAGTCGATTTTTTTTTGGAATATTGATCTTTATTTCAATATGCAGAGGAGATACTCATTAAAGGCCTGACTTTGACTTTTCAGCTGCAATTCTTTATTTTTTTCTTATTTCTGCACGCACTCATCACACTTTAGGGGCCCCATCATCAAACCAGGCCAATGCACAAG
Source organism: Musca vetustissima (assembly GCF_032173495.1). Lineage (NCBI taxonomy): Eukaryota > Metazoa > Arthropoda > Insecta > Diptera > Muscidae > Musca > Musca vetustissima. Next base: position 97,270 of record NW_026873959.1, read on the forward strand.
TTGCTGTCTGTCTGTCTGGCCAACAGAGAATGTACAGCATTCAAAAAAGGGGTGTGTACAAAATGATATTTTATTCAATATACCTGTACACGCACACGGCGATTTGTCCTTTTCACAATACATCGTAGTCAGCCACTCATCAGGAGAGAGGAAAGGATGGGGGGCAAAAATCAAAAATACAATTGATGAGCATCAACATATTAACGACTTTGGATGGACGGTCGTTTGGTCCGCTCTATCCTTACCACATCAGGATCCTCATCTCCATCTTCTTCTCCTCCTTTCATTTCTGATGCGTTTGATGTATTTGCGTCTTGCGGAGATGTGAAAACCTAAAATTAAAAACTCATAAGATATCGACTGATATATTGAGTGCGGCTGCTTTTTCTTCTTCTTTTTTTTCTGTAATCTACAAATGGCCATTAATAAAAATAAAAAAATCTTCATTCTTTTGTAGACCTAAAATCAAAAGGTAATTAGTTCGCTGATGAAGATATATAAGCCGTCAATATTATTTCGAGTAGAAAAAAAGGGGCCAAGCTTTGGTAATACAATGTCTAATTGTTTTGTAATTAATATTACTTTAGCTTCCTCTTTTTTTTGCTTAAATAAAACATTTTGAACTTCTTTAGAAAAATTTTTATTTTTTCATTTATTTACAAATTATAACTAATTTCCTGTTTTGAGAGAAGACAAAAGGCCAAAAAATAAAAGAAGTTTTTTTTTCAAATTTTTGATTTTAATTTTAGTGGGAAAAGACCATTTTTAACTCTGTAACAAATTTTTATCGATTTTTTTTTGGTATATAAAAAATTGGTGCATACTTTTAGGGGTATTTTAAAAATAAAGAAACAAATTTAAATTTCTAGAAAATGTATTTAAAAATTGTATGGAATTTGTTATTTTTTAAGTGGCAAACAAATGATTTTAATCCTGTAATGAGGTTTTGGTATATTTTAAAAAAGTGGTGCATACTTTTAGTTAAATTTAAGAAATAAATTCTAATTGGAAATATGTAGGAAAAATATTTAATTTTTTATATTTTTGAAGTTATTAAATTTAGTGGTAAAAATAGGCTTTTCACTCCGTAATGAATTTTTAGGATTTTTTTTTTGGTATATTTAAAAAATGGTGCATAATTTTAGGTAAATTTAGAAATTTTATTTAATTTAAAAATTAAAAAAAAAAAAAATATTTTTAGAATTGTTATTTTTAAGTGAATGCTTAAATTTTTTATTTGTATTAATTTTTTTATAAATTTTATTTAAAAAAAATGTTTTTTTTTTTGGAAAAAAAAATTTTTTTTTCAATATATATAGAAAAAAATATTATTATTTATTTTTGAATTTATTATTTCTTATATAACAATAAAACAATTTTTAGGTGATTTCATGAAATTTTTTTGAAAAATTTAATGAATTTTGATATATTTAAAAAAAAATGCTGCCTACTTTTAGGTACTATTTTATTATTGCATTTATTATTTTAAAAAAATTTTTGCTTTTATTATTTTTTATGATTTCTTAAAAATTTTATTTTTATTAATTTTTTTTTTTTTGAAAAATTTTTGAAAATTTAAAAAAAAAATTTTGGAATTTTTTTAATTTTTTTTTAATTTTTCTCATATTATTAAATAACAATAAATCAAATGTATGTATACATTGTTTCTTTGAAATTTTTTTCCATTTTCTGTGTGTGTTGTTAATTTTTGTGGTTTTTATAGCATTTCTTTGACAAAATTCAATAATTGGCAATATATTGTTGGATGGCCAAAAAAACCAACAACAACAACAGACAGACAAACGAATATTTAATGCTCTTTGGGTTATGAAAATTTATGGCAATAATTTTCATTTTTGTTCGCTTCTTTCATGTTAGCTAAAATTTATTGGTTCTCTTGATATGAAGTGAAGATTTTCCAAAAAGAAAACATTTTAATTTTCAATCATGATTTTTGTGGTTAAGAAAAAATGAAATAAAAAAAAAATATTCCTGTGTGCGTGTTTAGTTTAGTCATCGCCATAAATATAATGTCAAAAGCTTATTAATCATTTGTATGGTTCGATTTATTATAGATTGTGTTTTAAATATAAATTCCAGAAATGAAAAAAAAAAAATTAAAATTAAAATAAAATTGCCACAAGAAATCATTGTGTGCAAAGGAGTGGTGTGGGGGGTTTTGCCCAGCCAATAATAAAAATTGTTTTTATGGCCAACTGATGATGTTGCTGATGACTGTGACATGACAAAATATTTAAGACCCAGCGTAGGCCTCTCTCTCGATGGCATTTTAATACGATCAATAAATATATAAAAAATTTATTATTGATGAACATTTTTTCACACCCCCACCCTCCACCACCACAACACACACACATGATCACTTGACTGATGCAAACAACAGATGACAAGCCCGAAATTTTATCCATAAAAATTGACATTAAAAAAAAATTGGGGAGATTTTTTTCTTTTGCTTTCCAAATTCCCAATAATATTCCCAATGTTTTTTTTTTTCTTTAACAAAAGATCATGAACTTTTATTAAATACAAGAAAAAAAAATACTAATAAAAAAATCAACATCATCAGTAGCTGAGAAAATAAATTGATAAAACAGAGGGAACACAATTTTTTTCAATACTCCCCCACACAAAATTAATGAAATTTCAATTCAAATTTTTTTGGAGCAGGGGAGGGAGGAAATTACCATTTTTTCTTTAATTTTCTTATTGACATATTAATTTAATATAATTAATAGAAAAAAAATAAGATATCCGCCATGAAATCGTAATACTGGAGGCGTTCGATTGATTTGAAAATTGGAAATTAAAAAAAAAGAAAAAAAAATACCCTAAAAATTAATCACCATAAAATTGAAACACAAATTAATGTTAACAGAAAAAAAAATCAATAACAAAAAATATTTTTATATACATATCTCCATACATTTATATATTAAAAAAAACCGGCTAGAAAAAAAAATATTATCTCTACAAAATGCAGCCGGCAAACTGAACGGCCGATATGGCTTGTTATATTGGCGGCAAAGCCAAAAAAAAAAAACGCCAAACAAATTACTGCTCCAGCTACTTGGCTAGGCAGGCACTCAGCTAGCTAGCTAACTTACTAGCCAGCCCAAACTATTTACCCAGCAAACATACAAACAAAAACCAACAACAACAACAAAAAATAAATTTTTTTACACTGCTTTGGAATATTAATTGTGTTCGAAATGTTTTTGGCATGTTAACAAGAAAACTGTTAAATAGTAGAAAAAAAAAAAACAAATACAAATAAATACATAATATCACCAAAGTGAGAGGCCCCGCACCTCTCGGAAATCTTCACACGCTTTTTTTCGCTTCAAAAAAAAAAAAAAAAAAACAGAACAAAAAAAGGAAAAAAAATGTGGAAAAAAATCAACAAAAAATTCTGTAATTACAACAACATCGGCAAAAAATGCATTAATGTCCAAAACAACAACTACAACAAAAATATGCCATGGAAATTATCATGGAGAAGAAATGAATCATCAACAAAAAACTGAAAAAGAGAATAGAAGCAAAAAAAAAAAAAAAAAAAATAAAATAAATAAAATTGGAGCAAATACACAATTAATAAAATAAAAAACAAGATTTAAATTTTTTGCGTACCTAAAAGTATGCAGCATTTTTTAATTCTAATTTCACCTAAAAATAGACAGCACTTTTTGAAAAATTCCAAAAATTGGAAAATTCATAAAATTCCATTCAATATCTGACAATAAAAGCAAAAAATAAAAAAAGATTGCAGCAAATACACAATTATTAAAATAAATAAAACAAAAAAAAAACAAGATTAAAATTTTTTTCGCACCTAAAAGTATGCAGCATTTTTTTAAAATTTTAATTTCATTAAAAATATTTTTTAATTAACAAAAATTATTTTATTACAATTAACTTTATTTTTTTCAATAATTTTTTGTCATATTTTTCCCTCTATTTTTTCAATTTTTTATATATTTACATATGTTTCCCCCTTAAAAGTAGGCACCACTTTTTGGAAAAAAAAACCCAGAGAAATTATAAAAATATTGAAAATATGATTTTATTACAATTAAATTTAATAAATTCAATAATTTTTTTTGTCATATTTTTCCCTCTATTTTTTCAATTTTTTTATATATTTAAAAATGTTTTCCCCCCTAAAAGTAGGCACCACTTTTTGAAAAATCCCAAAAAGTATTAAAAAATTAAATTTTTTTTGATTATAAACATTATTTCGGCCATTTGTAAGTAATTGTAATCAATTTTCATAAATTTGCTGATTTTTCTAAAGCACCTAAAAATAGGCAGCGATTTTTGAACAATTCCAAAAATTGGAAAATTCATAAAAAAAAAATATTTCTTTGCAAGATCTGCCATTTTTGATAACATTTAATATAAGTTTTTTGACCAATATTTCTAGTTTTCTAATATTTTGCTACTCCTAAAAGTAGGCACCATTTTTTGAAAAAAATATTTTTTTCGAACTTCATTCAAAATTCATTTCTTTTGATTATTAATAATGGAGTTTTTGAATGCCATAATTCATAATTTTTTTTTTTTTTTTTGGATATTTTTTTTTCTAACATTGACTTTTATAGGCACCATTTTTTTCGAAAAAAAAAAATTTTTTTTCAAACTTCATTTAAAATTAATTTGCATTGATTAATAATAATTTTTGTTTGGAATTTCGGCTTGCCATAATTCCAAAATTTTTTTTTTCTTATTTTTTTCTAAAATGAAGTTTCCCTTTTAAATTCGATTTTATTTTTTCAATTTTTTCTCTTTATTGTTTTTGTTGTTGTTGTTTTTTTTTATTTTTTTGCTTGATCACATTTAACCACAACACAGCCAGCCAGCTAGCACTCATAATTTTTGTAACGTCTGCTGATTTGCAATGAGCCGCAAATATCATTTGCTTTTGAGGCATAAAAAATTCTAGAGGCGAACAGATATTCTCTACACACACACAAACTCTCAACAGATTTTTTCCCTTTATAAAAAAAAAGAGATTATAAAAACGCAACATTCAATAAAATAATGACAATTTTTCCCCCTTTTCAAAATGTTTTTTTTTTTTTTTTTGATGAGAAATCAGACGATTTCTTCTTGCTGTCTGGTCTAAAAATATCAACCCAACAGCAGCCAATGATTTTTAATACCCATAAATGATTTGGAAATGTATGGAACGGCAAGCGATCTTTTTTTGGTTAGCAGATGTCATTTAAATTTCAAAAAATACAACAAAAAAATTATCTCAACTCTAGGGCAAAAAAAAAATTGGAAAAAATTGTCATTTCATTTTCAGGTTTTTTTTCTTCAGGGTTTTTGATTGAAATAGGAATCCAGCACATTTGCATATGGATAATTTATTTGATTTGTTTTATTAACATTTCGAAAGGGAAAGGGATACGTTCGGATTTTTTTTTTAATCTCATAATAATGACAATTGGGCGATCAGACAACCAACCCCTTTTTTGTCGCCGAACCTCAGCAACCGAACTTCCCCTAAATCAAGGTTATTATTAATTTTAAAGGTGGTTATATGGTCAGTTTGTTCATTGTATGATTTTTGTGAAAACTGGATCTCAATACAATAGAGTTTTGGTGATATATTGATTTTATTACCCCGAACATTTGCCAATGGAAGAATTTCCAAGTTTGGCCAAGGGTGTTAATCAATTTTTTTCTCTTCTTAGCAAAAACCGGTTTTTGTGATAAAGCTTTCAAAATAAATATGGCTGACACAAAATACAAATTATTTACAAAACACACACATACACGCATATATGTCCTCTTCAAGGATGTTCCAACATCAATTGGTATTCTTTTTTTTTTTTTTTTTTGAATTCAAAAAAAGAGCATTCAAATACCCCGCCAAATATAAGGGTTAATTTTTTTGTTACAGTTACAAAAATCATAACAGATAGTCAGCTATCTAATAGAAATTAATCTCCAGAGTTTTAAAGTTTTACGAACCTTTGCATATGCCAGAGCAATGGCCACCACCACCCAGCCATCCATCCATCCATCCATCCATTTGGTTTGGGTCATCCCGAAAGCCATATCCATAACATTTTTGTCAAAGGCGTGTTAGCTGCCGATAATTTGTAAGTGAAAAGATAAAAACAACAACAACACCACCAACAAAAATAATTACAAATGGTCAAAAATTAAAAAAAATCACAGATAGCTTTAAAGATACACATACACATATAGACAAATGTATGTGTGTAAAAAAGGGTGTGTGTGGAAGGGTGTATGTGGAGCAGATGTTGAAGAACCGGATTACCCAATTTTCTTTATTATTTTAGATTAATAATATTTTTTTTATAAATTGAATAATATTTTTTTTTCGTTAGAGAGGAGTGATTTGAGAATATTTAAAGGTTTTTTCAAAATATGGTGTCTACTTTTAGGGGCCCAAAAATTTCGAAAAATATTTTATAATAATTTTTTTTGCACAAATAACATTAAAGAATGTTTAATTACAATTTTTTTTTTAAATTATTTTGTAGAGGTTTTTAACGTTTTTGATATTTTTTTCAAAAATTAGTGCCTACTTTTAGGGGCAAAAAAATTTCGAAAATTATTGTAAAATAATTTTTTCGCAAACTACACATCAATAAATTTAATTAAATTTTTTTGGAATTATTTTACAGAGGTTTTGAACGTTTTTAGATATTTTTTCAAAAAAATGGTGTCTACTTTTGGGGGCCAAAAAAATTTGAAAATATGTTTTAAAATAATTTTTTTTCGCAAACTACACATCAAAAAATTTAATTAATTTTTTTGGAATTATTTTAGAGAGGTTTTTAACGTTTCTAGATTTTTTTCTTTCGAAAAATGGTGTCTACTTTTAGGGGCCAAAAATTTGAAAATATGTTTTAAAATAATTTTTTCGCAAACTACACATCAAAAAATTTAATTAAATTTTTTTCGAATTATTGTAGAGAGGTTTTTAACGTTTCTAGATTTTTTTCTTTCGAAAAATGGTGTCTACTTTTAGGGGCAAAAAAATTTCGAAAATTATTGTAAAATCATTTTTTCGCAAACTACACATCAAAAAATTTAATTAAATTTTTTTTGGAATTATTTTACAGAGGTTTTTTAACGATTTAGACATTTTTTCAAAAATTAGTGCCTACTTTTGGGGGCCAAAAAAATTTGAAAATATTTTTTAAAATAATTTTTTCGCAAACTACACATCAAAAAATTTAATTACATTTTTTCGAATTATTTTACAGAGGTTTTTAACGTTTCTAGATTTTTTCTTTCGAAAAATGGTGTCTACTTTTAGGGGCCAAAAATTTGAAAATATGTTTTAAAATCATTTTTTTGCAAAATAAACATAAAAAAATTTAATTACAATTTTTTTTGGAATTATTTTAGAGAGGTTTTTAACGTTTCTAGATTTTTTTCTTTCAAAAATTAGTGCCTACTTTTGGGGGCCAAAAAAATTTGAAAATATGTTTTAAAATAATTTTTTTTTCGCAAACTACACATCAAAAAATTTAATTAATTTTTTTTTTGAATTATTTTAGAGAGGTTTTTAACGTTTCTAGATTTTTTTTCTTTCGATAAATGGTGTCTACTTTTAGGGGCCAAAAATTTGAAAATATGTTTTAAAATCATTTTTCGCAAAATAAACATAAAACAATTTAATTACATTTTTTTGAATTATTTTACAGAGGTTTTTTAACGATTTAGACATTTTTTCAAAAATTAGTGCCTACTTTTGGGGGCCAATAAAATTTTAAAATATGTTTTAAAATAATTTTTTCGCAAACTACACATCAAAAAATTTAATTATTTTTTTTTTGGAATTATTTTAGAGAGGTTTTTAACGTTTCTAGATTTTTTTTCAAAAAAAATGGTGTCTACTTTTAGGGGACAAAAAAATGTCGAAAAATATTTTAAAATAATTTTTTCGCAAAAGTAGGCACTATACTTTTGGTAGTCATATTTTATTGACTAATATTCTTGTTTTCTCCAGAAAAAAATATGTATTTTATTTCGGAATATTTTTTTTTCTGAAAAAATATTTTTTTTCTCCTTAATAATTGCCAATGAAAAAAACTAATATTTTATTGTTGTTGTTGTATATTTGTACTGTACTAATTCCCATAGCATGACATTAACATTAATGTGACAATAAAAAATTAAAAAAAAAAAAAAAAAAATCATTCGAATGGCATTGTATTGAAAATATTTTTCCTCTTTGGTCGCACTAATGTAAATTTTAAAAGGGGGGGGGGAGGGGCGAGACCGCACAAATTATTGATGGGGTTTTTTCATTGATTTTGGTGTTTTCTAAAAGAGGAGGGGGCTGGGGGATGCTTTAGACTTTGCAGCTGACATGCCTTCATCTTTGACAAAATATTTTGAAATCAGCTAGCCACAACAAATAAAATAAAAATTCAAATAATATTCTTTTTTGAACAAACTATTCCGAGATAGGTAGGTATGTAGCTATGGGAGATTGCTAGCTAGCTATGGTTGTCTGTCATTCTTCTCGGCGGGGCAAATAAATCGAAATGACAGATCATTAAATTCGTTTTAGTTTATAAAACAAAACAAAAAGAAAAATAATAAAATTTGTTACAAAGAATATCTATAAATTTCTTATTTTTAATCAAAAGACAAAGCGAGGAGGGTGTGGGGAATTATATTCCGAACAAAAAACAAAAAAAGGTGGCTAACAACAAATTTTCTCAATACACTCGTGCAAATTATGCTGCCGACATAAATTTTCATTTTTAATTCTGTGGCAAAAAAAAAAAAAAAATAAAATAAAAAAAAAATACGCCGACCGCTACAAAATCTTGTCGCAAACAATAAAATAACCATACTTATTTGTCCCTGGGATCTAAAGTGATTTAAACATTTCAATAGATTTTCTTTGACAAGATCACCACAGATCATGATTTAAATAATGATGATGATACTCAAAAAAAAAATCAGAAAAAAATTCTTAAAAAACTAAAACAACAAAAGAACGCCCACAACAAACAAAAAAATGTTTTTAGACCTATATAATTTTTTGTTTTTGTGTTCAATAGATATCAGTCCTCAAAAAAAAAAAAAAAAAACTGAGCCACTTGAAAATCCAACAGCAGTCTGCTTGGCTGGCTCTTCATTTGTTTTCTTCAAATTTTTTTTTTTTGTTTTCTAAAACAAAAAAATCATATGATTTGATCAATTGCCTAACAAACTACTTGAGATAGTTCGGACGGTTTTTTCTTCTTCTTCTTCTTAGAGAACAACAACAACAACCAACCAACAAAAAAATGTTGATCAAGTGCCCTGCTGCTGAAGTAGCTAAACCACTGCTCGACATGATTAGCTATTTAACAAAACTCTTTGAGATTAGCTGCTGATGAGAATGATGGAATGGGGGATGATGATGATGACGATAATGATCATTGTCAGTTAATAATAATGAAGCTGTTTGTTTGTTGTCCATATATTGATGAGTTTAACAACATGACATGTCATTCGAAATAAATGACATGACAAGAGAGGGAACCATAAGGGGAAATCAATATATAGCGACAGAATTTAAGGGTGGAGGGAAGGGGGAGAATCGAAAAAAATGATGTAAAGATTTTGGAGAATTTTTTTTTTCAGAAAAAAATTAATAATTATTTTTTTTTATTTTTTTTATAAAAATATTGTTTTTTTTTTTTTATTAAAAAAATATTTTTTTTAATGAAAATTTTTTTTTTAACTTTTTTTTTTAAAAAAAAAAAAAAATTTTTTTTAAAATATATTTTTTTTTTAAAAAAAAATTTTATAAAAAATACTTTTTTTTATAAAAAAAAATTTCTTTATAAAAAAATATTTTTTATTAAAAATTTTTTTTCAAATCAAAATATTTTTCAATTATTTTCCTTCGCAAAATGTCTCCACTTCTTCCCATTACATTGTCTCTTATCCCCATTTCATTGCCATTAATTGCCCCCCCGCCCTTGCCTGCCCATCCTTTTTGCCTTATCTCCCACTTGACACTTCTACTGTTCGGCAATTAACCTTACCTATTAACCAAAAACTATTATTCAACATTAGTTTTTATCAGTAACAAAAATATTTACAGTTCCATGCAATGGCTTTATTAACCCTTCACCCGCCCAAAAAATACCCAAAAAATAGAGAATGGGAAGCAACCCTTAAGAGACAACAAAATTTCCTAATAATTTACTCCAACATAAAAACATAATTCATAGAAGGCCGTAAAAGGATAATTGTGGCCACATAAGAGCTACTATGTTCAGGAACAATCATGATGAGTTGACAAAAATTTCGAATATTTTTTCTTCATTTTTAGTTTTAAATTAACCGACAATTAAAAGTGAAAACAAGAAAAGGATCATTAACCTAAACTATTTTATGTACGTATTTAAAAATATGTTTGTATGTGTGTGTGTTTGTGTTGTATACCAAAACAATTTCTTCCTTATTTTTCGCCGTTATATACAAAAACAAAACTATTTTTAGATGTCAAGTTCAAAGACATTTTTTTGTAATACTTAAGACAACGACAACAACAAAAACCACAACAGATGAAAAACTTTAAAAGAAAGAAATCATAACAGCAACCCTAAACACAATTCTTTGTGTATATACATAATTATATACATACATAGGTATTTATATAAAAGCATGCACACACACGCACACACGGATAAGTAACTTTTTGGCCAACCACATTTTGCAAAATGTGTCGCCGTTTTTTTGTGTGTTTTGCTCAAAGAGATTGGAATTTACTTACACACACATACACACATACATATGTATGTGTATTGTAAAAGCTAACAACCTACCAAAAAGTGCGTAGAAAAATTCACACACATACATATACGCATATGTGTCTGTTTATTGTAGCTACTTTAAAACTAAAAACTATGCCAAAAACTTTCAAGGACATTTTGCGTTTTTAAATACTTAACTTACTATATACATACATATATATACATATATATACATACAACAACAATAGCAACATAAAACACATGTGTTTACATTATGTGGTACATACACACACATATATATGTATGTATATGTATATACCACAGCTGGGAAAGTTAATTCAACCACAAAATTTTTTTACATTTTAAAATATTATATACTTTAGACAAAAACACACACGCACACACATAGAGATATACATAGGTGTATACACATATGTATATGTGTATGTATTACTTGCTTGTTTGTGTGTGTATAATTTTAGTTTAAAGTTAAAGTGCAACATATGCCTTTTTCGCAAAATTGTTGATTGTCTAGCTGCAGCAACAATGCTACCACTCACACACGCACAAACACACATAAACACCATCATACACCCACAACTACTAATCGCCGGCATACATACTTATATATGCAAAATAGATTTTTATGTATATGTACATAATACAAAACATGGCTTTTGGTACATATATACAGAACACAGGGAAGCCTGGCAGCCAACCAGCCATCCAATATCTCCTAGTCTTCCTCGTCTCCCCCTGTATATATGTATGTACATAAACATTTTAGCAGACAATTATAACACAACCACGTATTTAGTTCTTCATATGCTAGATAGCCTGACTGTAGGATATACAAAAAAAATATAACAATAAAACAACAACAACAACAACTGAAATTTCCAGCTGTTTTATGAAATAGTTTCGAAAAACTTAAAGAAAATAATAAGGAAAATAATTTTTAAGATTATCAGAATCGTTTTTTTTTCTCGTTAATTTTTAGTTTTCTTGTATTTTCTAACATTTTTGAAGTTCCCCACATTTTTGGGGATTTTCTGGGATTTTGCAAAAAACGTAGGGGAAATTTCATTTTAAACTTCTAAATCGATTTTTTGGCTTCCCAATCTCATATTTAATATTTTTCAATCATATATTCAATAATTTTTGAATATAATTCCGTTTGTTTTGAAGGTAAATTTTGGGTAAATTTTTGTTCCCCCCCCAAAAAAAAAAAGCCAACTAAAACATTTTAATATTTTTTGGACTTAGAAAGGCTTATTTGCTTCATAACAAAAACAAATAAATATTTTTTTTTCTAATTTCCCCCATTTTTTAAGTTTCCCCACTTTTTGGGGATTTTCTGGGATTTTGCAAAAAACGTGGGGAAAATTAAATTCAAATGTTTTATGCCATTTTAGGACATTTTAAATAAATTTTAACATTTTTAAACCCCTTTTTTACCCCATTTGAACAAATTTTCTTCATAATAAATTTCTTTCTGAGGTCCCCCAGTTATTGGGGGATTTCAGCAACATTGTGGGAATACAGATTTTAATGTTATTATAAGCCTTAGATGCATTTGTCCTTTATTAATAATAATTTGTTTTAATTTTTTTTCTTTTTTTGCAATTTCCCCAATTTTTTCAAGTTCCCCACATTTTTGGGGATTTTCTGGGATTTTCCAAAAAACTTGGTGGAAATTAAATTCAAGTGTTTAATGCCATTTTAAGACATTTAAAATCATTTTTAGGCTTTTGAAACCCATTTTTACCTAAATTTTTTTCATAATTAATTTTTGAAAATCTCCCAGTTTTGGGTATTTTTGAGAGCAAATTTCACGAAAATAAATTTTAATGTTGCTAGAACCTTGTTGTATTATAAAAATATTTTTTTAAAAATTTTTATGCATTTTTTATACTTCCCCCCTTTTTGGGGATTTTCTGGGATTTTGCAAAAAATTGGGGGGAAATTATTTTTTTATTGGGTTTTTAGCATTTTTCCAGGTTTTTATGATATTTACAATATTTTTTCAAAAAAAAATGTTTTTTTTTCAAAATTGGTTCCCTTTTTTTCCTCAATATTTTCCCATGATCATTTCAATTATTTTTATTTTCTTATTGCAATCTAAGATACAAAAATTTTCAAATACCATCAGTGGTCCACATACTTGTATCTATTACAACTCATACATGTAGTATTATTATATCGCCGCAAACATCCGGTTTAATTTACTATTTTACGCAGTTAATGTTTATTGACTAGATCAACTAAAAGTGATTACTCTCTCTCTCGCACACACACACTCCAATCTAGGCTCTCTTTGATGGAAAAATAAATCAAAATATTCAAATGGGGGTCTCCACTTCTTCATCTTCTTCGGACTGACTATCATCAAATCAACCATCATCAGTTTTATTTTCATTGAATTGGATTTGAGACATGGTTACAATGTGGTTGTTGTTGCTGCTGTTTTTGTTGTTGTTCGGTTTGAACTGATCAGCACATTTGGCATACATGCTAAAGTGTCAGACCGCATGATAATCAATTGCTTTAAATAAATAATAATATTAAAATCTGTGTATGGATCCATGGTTTGCTGGTGCGGAGGCTCTATAACAACAAAATCAAGATAATTGAATTCGATTGATGGCCGCAGAGAAATATTCCAACGGAAGTTGAACAATTGAATTAAATCATCGTTAATACAAAACTTGAAAAAAAAACCAACAGAAAATAAAATAAAACATAAACCCGAAGCCGAACGATCGACCGGGTCGCAGTAGCATCTTTTGCTGTGAATATGGTATATGGGGTATGAGTGGCCCCAGTTCATCAATGCCATGTTTAAACATGTTTGAGTTTTTGAGCCATCATAAAAAAATCAAAGTTTTCAGTTTTTTGTTTTTCTTTTCCAATGAAAATTAAAACAACCAGAGCAAGAGAGGCAGTGAGAGCGGAGTGTGTGGTGGTGGTGGGGGGCCGATCTTTGTGGTGTGTGAATGTCATCAGATGTTGTGCTGCTGCTGCTGGAAGTCGAAGTGTAATGAATTTGATTTTATGTAGGCTTTAGCATTAAATAAACGGAAATTTAAATTAAAAATTGACTCAACTTCCTCCGTCGATCCGATTCCCAAAATAAAAAAAAAATAATTCATGGAGTTTTTCGAGAAAAAAATTACCAACAGCTGGTTCATTTTAGTTAGAGTTTCTCTTGCAGATCGTTGTCGTGTTTGTTTTTTTTATTAATCATTAAACTAAAATCGACATGATTTTTTATGATGATGCTCTGCCACTGATCTTCAGTCAATCATCACAGAGAATTTTTTTTTAATACTTGTTTGAAAATTGAAATTTAAATAAAAAATTCTACAACAACATCATCACATATTAAAGTAGACAACAACAACAACAACTACAACAAAAATATTGTCAACGGCATAAAAATGCGCGGGCGTGCCCATAAATCAAAATTAAGTCTTACCCTCGAGATGATGAAGAAGAAGAAGAGGACTACAAGACAACACTCCTACCCCAGGCATCGGGGCTGATCACACTCCACAAAAACAACAACAACAACATAAAAAAGACTTTTGTACAAGATCTATGCCACTTTAACACTCTACACATAGGGTAATATTAAGTAGTGTCTGTTACAACAACACACACACACAGAGGCTGCAATTTCCTTTCCGTACGGGAAAATAGGGGATAACTAAAAAATGGGGAAGTGCCAAGACACACAAGTGCCCGCATTTGTTTGTTGTGTTTGATGATGAGCAGCCAATATTATGACTACTTAGGCATCATTATTAACAAAAGGGCATAAAAAATGTGTTTCCTACCCCCCCTTAAATGAACTAAAAATCCCCACAAAATATTTAGTGGGGAGGAGGAATAGAAATTTTAGTTTTCAAAAAAAAAAAAAAAAAAAAAAAAAAAAAAAAAAAAATTTTGCCCCCCCCAAAACCCCCCACCTAAAAATTTTGAAAAAAAAAATAAAAAAAAAAAAAAAAAAAATAATATTTTGAAATAATTTTGGGATTTGAATTTTAAATCCCTAAAGAAAAAAACCTTCCCAGGAAAATAAAATTAAATATTGAAAATTTTAAAAAAAAATATAACATAGATCACTTATTTTGTTATGGTTAAACAATTAATTAAAAAAAAAACAATTTTTTTCAAAAAATTCGAATTTTTTCGTTTTGGGTATTTTTGGGGATTTTTTTTTTTTTTGTTGAAAAATTTTGGAAATGTTTTTAAAATTATTAAAAATGATAAATTATGTCTAATAAAGGCTTTATGAGGATTTTAATAATTTTTTTCGAATTTTTTTTCAATTTTTTCAAAAAGCCCTAATTGGGTATTTTTGGGGATTTTTTTTTTTTTTGGAAAATGTTGTAAATGTTTTGGAAACTATTAAAAATGATAAATTAAGTCTACTGAAGGTTTTGTAAGGATTTTATAAAGTTTTTGCGATTTTTTTGGAATTTTTTTTTTCAAAAATCCCTAATTGGGTATTTTTGAGGATTTTCTAAAAAATAATGGGAATGTTTGAAAACTACTTAAAAATGATAAATTAAGTCTACTAAAGCCTTTCTAAGGATTTTAATAAAGTTTTTGCGATTTTTTTAGAATTTTTTTTCAAAAATCCCAAATTGGGTATTTTTGGGGATTTTCTAAAAAATTATGGGAATGTTTGAAAACTAATTTAAAAACTATTACAAAATGTTAAATTGAATTTAATAAAGGCTTTATAAGGATTTTAATAACTTTTTTTTTAAATTTTAGAATTTTTTTCAAAAATTCCCAATTGGGTATTTTTGGGGATTTTTTTTTTAAAATAATGGTAATGTTTGAAAACAAATTAAAGAAGTACTAAAAAAAAGTTTAAAAAAGACTAATAAAGGCTTTGTAAGGATTTTAAATATATTTTTTCTAATTTTTTTTTAAATTTTTTAAAAAAATCCCAAATTTGGTATTTTTGGGGATATTCTAAAAAATAATGGGTATATTTGAAAACTAATTGAAAATGTTAAATTAAGTCTAATAAAAACTTTCAATGTATTTTGAAGCATTTTTTGTTTTGGAATTTTTTCGAAAGTTTTAGAATTTTTTTTTTCAAAAATCCCAAATTGGGTATTTTTGGGATTTTTTTTTTAAATTAATGATAATGTTTGGAAACTACTTAAAAAGTATAAATTAAACATAATAAAGGCTTTCTAAAGATTTTCATGAATTTTTTTCAAATTTTTTTACAAAAATTTTTTAAAAAAAAATTCGCAATTTGGGTATTTTTGGGGATATTTATTTTGAATGTTACAAATATTCTTAAAACTTATTTAAAATGTTAAATAAAGCCCAATAAAGGCTTTTTAAGATTTTTTTTAAGATTTTTTCGAATTTTTTAGAATTTTTTAGAATTATTTTTTTCAATTTCCAATTTGGGATTTTTTTTTTTAAAGGTCGGAATTGTTTTGAAAACTAATACAAAATGATAAATTGAGTTTACTAAAGGCTTTCTAAGTATGTTAATGATTTTTTTTTTTCAAAAATTCGATTTTTTCAAAAATTCGATTTTTTTTTAAAATTCCCAAATTGGGTATTTTTGGGGGATTTTTACTTTAAATGTTGCCAATACTATTAAAATTAATTTAAAATGTTAAATAGAACCTAAAAAAAGGTTTTCTAAGTTTTTTTTTATGATTTTTTCGATTTTTTTGAGAGATTTTTTTTTTTTAAAATAAGAATCTTTTAAAAAAAACTGGAAAAATTGTAATTTAAGAGTAATACTGAAAATCATTTTTACAAATATAAAATTTTTTCATTTGTACTTCAGTGATTTTCAATCTTTTCAGTTATATCTTTTTTTTTTAAATCCCCACATTTTTCATTCTTCCCCACTTTTTGGGATTTGGAAAATTTATGGGAAATTTAAATTTGAGATTTTAGTGTGTTTACGTAAGTTTATGTGCATTTTTGAGAAGTTGTGATTTTTTGGTATGTTTTTTTTTGGATTTTTCAAAAATCCCCACTTTCTGGGATTTTGGGGGAATTTTTGGAAATTTTGAGGGGGACCTTAAATTTAAGTTATTGTTTTGCAACTACAAACATTTTACAAGCATGTTTTGCTAATATCTAATTTTTTCCCTCTAAAATTTGAATTGTTGGCCTAAAAGTAGGCACCAGATTTTTTCTTTAATTTTTTTTTCAAATTTTGAAAATTTTCAAAAAAAAAAATTCTTTAAACATTTTTTTAATGCAGGAAAATAATTAAAATGTTATTGGTTAATTTTTTCTTCTTTGTTTTAATTTAAAGCAATTTTTATTGCCTACTTTTAGGCTTTAATTTTTTAATAGATTTCTTTCTCTTTAAAAAAAATTATCCTAACCTGAGACTAGTCTAGCCTAGAAGATTTTATTGTAACATTTTAAATTCCCATTAAGCCATTGGCATTTGTTGCTATTTTCCATATATTTATATTTGAAATAATGTGTGTGTGTTTGTGGCCTACTTTTAGGCGGCGGCCTATTTAATTTTTAAATTTCTTGTCTTTGCTGTTATTTTTAGTTTTCAAAAATTTCTTTCTTTGCTTAAATGTTTGTTGCAAAGCCACCATGCCTTGCTCTATACTTCCTTGTATGGGTATCTGTGTGGGTGTGTGTGTGTGTTTGTGTGTTTTTCATTATTATTGTTATTGTAATTTAAGCTCAAGGACATCATGGCTTTTGTGTGTGTTTGTGCCAGTGTTAGTGTCTGCCATGAATGCCAGCCGTCTCTTCGTCAACGTGTTATCATCGTCAACCCCAGCAAAAACAGCAACAACAACAACAAAAAACTGTGTTTACTGCTAAGGTTATTAAACGAGTTAAAATCATACTAAAACAGCAACAACAACAACTACGACTACTTTTACCAACACATCGACATTGTGGGGAAAAACTGTAAAAGGCTGCCAGCCTGTTTTGTGGCAGACAGACACACACAGACAAACACTTGGGTGCTGTTTTCAAAAAAAAAAATACGAAAAAGTGAAATTAAAGTAAACGCCTCACAACAAATGCCAGGGCAGGCCAGCTGTCTGACAGAACCGGCAAAAAGACCTCAACGTTAGAAAAATTTTTGTATTTTTTGAAAAATCCAAGACGTGATAGAACCACTTTAAGTCTCTCGCTCTCTCTTGGTGTGTGAGTGTGTAACAACAACAACAACAAAAGCTTCTCATGTTCTGTTCTAAATAATCTGGATGTTGTTATATTTTTTTTTTACATATCTGTCTGTCTGTCTGCCTGTCCGTCCATTCAACTTGTCCTTCCTTCCATAGTTTCGTCTGAAAAGAAAGCCAAGCAAAAATATTTTCCCCTTTTTTCCAAAAAAAAAAAAAATCACAAAAACAAAATCCAAAGCTTTTGCCCAGCCCACGAAGCTGAGGCTGCTGCTCCTGTTACCATACTTAGGTGTTGTTGTTGTTGTTGTATATTTTTCTATAGCATACTTTAATGAATGAACAAAATGTTGCCAGTCTAGAGAGGCGGCTGTATATGGAGATTTTTGTCGTCATCATCACCAACATCGTCATCAACATAACCACCAGACGCAGTAGTCGACTGAATACCTTCTTCTGGCTTTTGGTGTTTCGTTTCGGATTTTTTGCCAACTTAAAGTTTCACTCTTTGCCTCGGCTCTGGCAAGCAACACTAATTTGCAACAATGAACAAGGCGGCCCAAGAATAATTCTAACCCCTTGTTCGAGTTGTGGTGGGTGGTACACAAACACACAAACTCTCTCACACACACCCACACACACATAGGGCGTTGAAAATCTTAATTTTCTTGTGTTTTCATTTAATACAACAACAACAACACAGACATAATAAAATTTTCTTAGAATTTTTTAGCAAGCCAGGAAGTATGTCTCTCTAACTCTTTGTGTATATATGTAAAAACTATATATACAAGTAAATTTAGAAATTTTTATTTTACGGAGGAGGGCGAGGAGCGAACGACAAACATTGTTGTCTAAGGTTAGGAATAATTTTTGTAGTTGGGCTGGAAAATACTTTTTCTTTCAATTTTAATTTTTTTTTAAACAAAATCAACAGCAGCCATATATCAACAAACTTTATAGCATACATTTAGGAGGCTAAGGGAGAGAGAAATTATTTTTTAGGGAAAGGAGAGGAGAGAGAGGTAGAGGTAGAGAGAGAGCGTAGTAATTTTTGGTTTTGAAGTAAACTAAATTTAAAAAATGGAAATTAAAAAGTCAAGGAATTTATACAAAGATTTTTACACAATTAAAATTAATTTAAAGCATACTTTTAGGGGCTATTAAATATTTAAATGAAAAAAATACTCAAATTTAATGCTCATCATCAAAATTTGTTGTCAAAAATAGTAAAAAAATATGAAAAAGCCAAAAAATTAAAAATCCCGATTTTTAACAAAAATTCCCTCAAAATCCCCAAAAAGTGGGGAAATGTAATAATCACTCAAAAAATGTTCAAACAAAATTTAAATGAAAGATTAAAAATAAAGAAACACAAAATTTAGCAATTCCCAGGAAATTTTTTAAAAATTCCCACAAAAATCCCAAAATCCACAAAAAAATGGGGAAATGTAAAAACCACTGGAAAAAAGTAAAAAAAAAAATATTTAAATGAAAGATTAAAAATAAAATAGTAAAAAATATGAAAAATAAGCCAAAAAATCAAAAATCCCGATTTTTAACAAAAAATTTCCCTCAAAAATCCCAAAAAGTGGGGAAATGTAAAAGCCACTCAAAAATGTTTAAAAATAATTTAAATGAAAAAAATTAAAAATAAAAAAAACACACACAAAATTTAGCAATTCCCAGGACATTTTTTCAAAAATTCCCACAAAAATCCCAAAATCCCCAAAAAGTGGGGAAGTGTAAAAATCACTCAAAAAATGTTAAAAAATTATATATATGAATGATTAAAAATAAAAAAACACAACATTTAGCAATTCCCAGGACATTTTTTCAAAAATTCGCAAAAAAAACCCAAAATCCCCAAATAGTGGGGAAATGTGAAAATCATAAAAACTATGAAAAAAATTTATTTAAATGCATTTACAATGTTAATAAAATAAAATTTATTAATTCCCTTGCTAATTTTCAAAGATTCCCTCAAAAAACCCCAAAATTCCCAAAAGTGGGGAAATATGAAAAATATAGAAATATACAAAAATTTAAAAAAAAAAAATATTCCAATGCATTTAGAATTTAAAATAATTATTTAAAAAAAAATAATTCTTGTAGCAAAAAAATATTCTATTTTTCCGAAATTCCCCAAAAATCCCAGAATGTGGGTAAATTGTGACAAATTAAAAAAAAAAAATTGCTGGGGAAAAAAATTCAAATGATTTTTTTTTCCAATTAGAAATCATGTTTGCAATAAGTTTCAATAATTTTAGTAGTATTTTAAAATTTTACAAAATTCATATTTTCAAAAAATTCAAAAATTCCAAAAAAAAAAAAATTATGGGGAAAATTTTTTCAAACATATTTGTTTTAATTAAAAATTGTTTTTTCAATGATTTTCGTTAATTTAAATCGATTTTTAATTAAAAAAAAAAATATTTTAAAAAAATTCCCAAAAATCTGGGGAAATTTTTTCAAAAATATTTTTTTTACTTAAAAATCATTTTTTCAATAAATTTCGTTAATTTATTAAAAAATATCAAAATTGTAATTTTATAAAAATTTTCCACCAAAAATCCCACATTTCTTTAAATATTTTCCAAATGAATTTTTTTATTAAAAGAAATGAATATTTGATAAATTTTAATTAAATCTACTTCCAAAAAACTTGCCTTCAATTTATTTGATTTATTTCCATTTCCTGCTGCTGCTAATCCAATGCAATCATCAACTGTTTAATCAAATATCTTCTTTCTTTTGGAAAGAAAGTTTTTCCATTTTATTTGTGCGTTTTTTTTTTCTCGTATTGCTCCATCTATCTTCTGGCCAATTTTTATTTGATATTCATCATTTTTATGGAAGTTTTTCCCTGATAATCTTTCATTTTTTTTTGTGAAAAACTTATTACATTTCAAATTATAATTTTCTTTTTGGCGATGGAAAAAAATATCATTCATTTCTATCGGTGTGTGTGTTTGTGTGTTGGTGTCTGTGCCTTGCTCCTCCTTCACCTTGTAGAATTGTTTTTTTTTTTGTTCCGTTAACAGGAAAAAAAATACTGCCAAATACATACCGATTGCTCCTTCAGCTTTGGCTCGGGCTCTGATGCTGGTTGGCTGCCTTGCTTTGCTACTATTTTTCATTTTCCAATCTTATCAAGGTTTTTTTCGTTGTTTTTTATCTATGTATTGCTTTATGTGCTTTATATAAAGGAGAGGATTTTTTGTTGTAGTTTTTTTTTCGTATTTTTATTTTGGGGGTTTTTCTTCCTTTTTTTCTTTTCGCATATATTTCCAATAAAATGATTACATTTTTATTTTCTCTCCCAAATCTTTACAATTTTTTTCTTCTGTTGTGGTTGTTGTTGCTGGCTAACATTTTTTGTTCGCTTTCTTATATCCCTACAGGATATGTATAGCAGAAAAAAAAAATTCCCCATTTTGTCTTCTCTATATCCCCTCTGTGTTGGAAAAAAATGCCATGGGGATTTTTTTTCGCATTTAGCTCTTGCTTTTTATTCAATAGCCATCCCTATTAAATAGAAGACATTAATACAATTTTTTTCCTCAGCAGCATCCTCATCATCTGCTGCTCCACCGGATGATTTCAATGTCCCCATCCAGCTGCCAGCCAAGAATTGCAGCTATTATTTGGAGTAGATAAATTTGTTCCCACAATTTCTCACTCACATAGCCTGCCAACGATGTGAATGGTCGGTCACCCAATCCAGGGCGCCTTCCCACCCACCCACCAAACATCATTACTGGGGATTTTTCCTATTTTTTCTGCAGAGCTGTTGAAAAAAAAAAACACAAGTAATAGTCGCGCCTTTAACCATCATTTCTAGGTGGCAACCTTCTAAGTAGAGTGCCGACGTTGTTGTTGGTTGGTTTTTTTTTGTGTGCCACTGCATTGAAGGTTGAGGTTGTTGCAGGACACAAAAGACCTGGGTGCCACGACAAAATGGCAACACAAAAAACATTTCAGTGAACTTGTCTTTAGTTGGACAGCCCTGGCAATAGTTGTTGTTGTCATCAATAGTTACTGAATTCGGTTTTCCAATCCAAAAAAAAAAAAATCCACTGCACCTCCTTTTTTAGGTGGGGAGAAAAAAACAACACGAAAGGATCCCTAAAAAATCTACTCTTTGGAAGAAAAAGAGAGAGCGAGCCAAGAGTATTGGTTGTCCTTCTTTGCCTTTTCAAATTTATTTATTGAGTTTTGGGGAACTGCTTTAGGGGGGATTTTTTTGTTCAATACACACACACACACCCAATCAAACATATTGGCTTCGAAGCATCATCGTCGTATTTTTTTTTTTTTAATAGCCCAATCCATCCTCTTTCACATCCATATGGTATATATACGATTTATTTTTTTGTGAAAATTGGTCTCCCCCCCCCCCCCCCAAATTTTCTCTCTTCACTTTACATCCATCATCCTGCCTTCTTTTGCCCATGCATGGTCTTGTTGCTGTTGTTGTTGTTGGGATTTTTATTCGCATATTCGTATTTATCGACCAATGATATTGGAAATATGTCAGATGAATGAATGCGTTGCGCAAAAGGCATTGGCATCCGAGGTTCTCCCCAACCCCCTCCCCCTCCAACAAACGGTAGCAAGCAATAACAGCAACAACAACAACAAGGAGAACCCCCCAACTAAAGGCAATCATCATCATCATATATGTACAATAATAATATTGATGTGCAGAAAAAGAGAGCCAGTTATAGTGAGAGAGAGAGAGAGAACATGAGGTGTGGATTATTGGCATAGGTGCCCAAAATTGAAATGCGTTAGTATGTGTGAGAGAAAACAGAACAGTACTGAACAAAATTGTGTGTACATTTTTGTGGTCGGAAAAAATTATCGATGAATTTAATTTTTGTTATTATATAGATTAAAAGCATTATTAAAAATGTTTTTATATGAATTACAAATTGTATATGTTACAAAAATCAAATAAAGTTTATAAAGTAGCATATACTGAGATAATAGTCATATTATCAAATATTTAATTCTTGAAATAATTAAATATTTAATAATGTGATGTTCTGTTGTTTTTAAAAGTTTTAAAACATTCAAAACATTGCGGCTTCCCAAACGCATTTTGAATAATAAAATAAAAATATACTGAAATACTTTTATCCCTAAGTGTGATTTCGTTGATTTTCTAGTTGTGTGGACACGACGTCGTGCGCGCACCCCAGCATGTGTTCATTCGTTGGCTGTCAAACAACGACTGACTGAAAGAGCATAACAATGCGTGTGAGTAGGCAGCTACTTTAAAGTATACTGATGGGCACCTATGATTATTGGGTGTAGAATCGATATGATTAAAAGGGAAATGGATGGATTTGAATTATTTAAAAAAAAAAAAAAATAGGGGAAATAAGGTACTGAATTTTAAAGGAAAAAATAAATATTTTTGTATTTAAAAAAATATTATTAAAAAAAAAACTAAAAAAAAAATTATGAAAAAAAAAATAATTTTTTATTAAGGAAAACCTAATTTTTAATGGAAAATTTTAAAAATCCGCGGATTTCATATTTTTCCCTAAAACCTTAAAATTTTCTCGAATTTTTGCCACTTAAAATTTTTTGAAATTAACAAAAAAACATTTTTGTACTAAAATTTAGTACAGGGCAAATTATACCTCAAACGACTCCTCTTTCGATAAGCTTTCATTAAAACAGGGTTTCATAAAATTTCAACAAGTACTAAAATTTAGTACTCAGCGATTTCGTGGGAAAATCAAGTTTTCGAAGCAAAACTTCTTCAAATATTTATTAGAAGCATTCAAATAACAATTTGCTGTTAAAACTTTTTTAGTACTAAAAGCGGGAAAATTTTCTTAAAAAGCAAATCTTTTATTTTTTTTAATAAAAATTAATTTTTTGTATTGAAAAAAATAAAAAGTCTCGGTTTTCATAATTTTCTCTTTAATATTATATTTTTCTCGATTTTTTGCAATTTTAAATTTCCTGAAATTTACAAAACAAACTGTTGTACTAAAATTTAGTACAAACCAAATTTTATTGCAAACGATTCCACTTTGCATAAGCATTCATTTAAAATGATTTTCATATATTTCCGATAAGTACTAATTTTTAGTACTTAGCAATTTCATTGAAAATCGAAGTTTTTAAAGCAGTTTTTCTGCTAATATGTCTTGGAAGGAAATAAATAACCAATTGGTGTTGAAATTTCCTTAATACTAAAAGTTTAAAATTTTTCTTATATGGAAAATTCTTATTACTGAAAGTCAAAAAATTTCGTATTAAAGAAATTCTGATTTTTTTATTAATAAAAAAATTCATTTTGAGGGGGAAATGTGTGAATTTTTTATTTTTCCATTAATTGTTGTATTTTTCTCAATTTTTGCCCATTTTAAAATTTTTTTGAATTTCTTAAAAAATTAGTTCGTATGATTTCTCTTTGCAATGAGTATTAATTTTTTATTTTTAATTCATTTCCTTGTTCAATTCCCTTAAAAATGTATTCAAATCACAATCCCGTCGGCATTTTATTTTTATTTCATATATTTCCAACTACATATCTCTTGGCATATAACAGTCATTTATTCGCTACTCGTGCACAAACACACACACACACATACTGCATATCAAAGCAACAACAACAACACCAAAAAATAATATTAACTACTCAATGTTGTTGTTGATTACTACCTTTGCCATGCAACTGTTCAATCAATTGCTCTGTTAAATAAAACACTGGCTCTGTTAGCACATTAACGGAAGATACCGAGAGAGAGACAGAGAGAGAGCGAACAGGAAATAACATGACTCAACTGTATTCCCGGCCGGTTATGTAAACAGTTAGACTCAATGCTCAATTCAATGGCTGTTGAAAATGATGATGATTGAGAGAAAGAGTACCGTTGCGAAAGAGAGAGAGGAAATGAAGCGCACTAATATTATGGGAGAGTAAAACAAAATAGTTCTTGTCGTTTTTTTTGTTGGGCTGAATGATAATAATGATTGGATTGGGTTTTTTTGGTGTGATATATTTGTTGTTGCAGTTGTTGTTGTATGTAGTTGCACCTCTCTGCTGCTGCTGCATGCATTGTTGTGCAAAAAAATCACTATTGACATTTTTACTAATACCATAACAAATAATGAATGTCATCATTGGGGTACAAGATTTCTGCGGCACTCAGAGAGTGGTTTAGTTATGGAGAGAGGGGAGGAGGGATGTAGGGGTTTCGCTTTGGGAGCATAGACCCCTGTGTTCGTTAGACGAAAATTATATTCAATTCTCGATGTGTGTTCGATAAAACGACATCGTTGAGGGCACAGACACAAACACACACACATATAGCAATTCAACTGAGTTCATACCCTCCCAGTGCAGAGTACAAGTCAAGCCATTCAGCCAGCCATTCATCCACTTTAGATGCCAGAGAACAACAACAACAAAGACATTTGAGCTAAAATGCATTACACACACGCACACCAACCCAACCACTATTCAGTCAAGCCATAGAGCTCAGTACGACTCACACATTTTAACGTCCCCTATAAAATCCATATACATCAATGGCTGGCTGCCTTGCTGGCTATGTGGCCATATGTTTATGTGTGTGTGTGTGTTTGGTTATTTGATTGTAGCTCAATGGTGTGTGTTGTTGTTGGTTTTTTTCGTTTGTCGTTCATTTCTTTTAGTACATAGATAGATTTTTAACAAACCTGATTGGATGTTATTGACTGCGGGACATTGAGCAGCAGAAGAGTAACCAGCAACAACAACAACAACTGTACACAGTACAACTGCCATAGTATTTTAGGTTTTATGGTTTGTTGGTACATACAGACATACCTCTATAGATTTTGTACAAGGTGGTACATAGAGTGAACGGAATCAAAACCAAAAAAAATAAAATTACACACACACACACATATGTGTATGCAAGATTAAAGGAAACATGATTGGAATCATGGGTTGCTCTGGTGGGCTGATGTTTGGGTTATTCGAAGCAAAAAAAAAAAAAAAAAAAAACTGAGATGATGGGAGAGGCAATGAATTGAATGGCTGAGGTGCTGGACAAGCAAAAAATTACAAAAAAACTATAAATGAAATGATTCGATGGCTGGGCTAAATGACTGACTCCGATGGATGGATGGCTGGGCTGATAAGAAAAAACTATACATAAAAATCGTTATATTTCTCTCTGTTTTTTTTTCGGTACATAACCTCTTGCATACATATGTATGTACTTACATACATATGTACCTCCTTTGTAAAAGATTATTCTGCTATTAGGTATTCATGGTGTAAGGACAACGAACGTGTGTGTTTGTGTGTACGATGGTAACATTTGGGTATCCAAGCAAATCTATGTAAGGCATGACTGACTGACTGCTATGGCATGATATATCATGAAATAAATTCATGATTGACATGGTTATTATATGGAAATGTCATTTTAGTGAAATCACAAAGAAAAAAAAAATGTTCTAAAAAATAATGGGATTTGATTAAAAATTGGAATACTATGGACAGGGGAATATATAAAAAGAATTCAAGGAATGCAATTAAATTGTTTTTGTAATTAAAAAATAATTTTTTTATTATAAAAAATTATATTTTATTACCAAAAATTAAAATCTTTATATGAAAAATCTAAAAATTCTCCAATTTTAGATTTTTCTACAAAATCTCCTAATTTTCTCAATTTTTTGTCATTAAAATTTTCTGGAAATTCCTTAAAAAAATTTTGTACTAAAATTTAGTACACTACAATATATACCTCAAACGATTCCGCCTTGCCTAAGCAATCATTTAAAATTGGTTTCATAAAATTTCCAGCAGTACTAAAATTTAGTACTTACTATTTTTAACAAAAAACACGGTTTTTATGACATTTTATCTACAAAAATGTATTACAGGTACATAAATAAATATGTGGTGCTTAGAATTTTGCAAAACTAAAAATAAAAACATTTTCTTATAAGGAAAATTGCATATTTTTAATAATAAAAAATTAATTTTTAATGGAAAAACTTAAAAATTCGTGAATTTTATATTTTCCTCCTATTCTTTAGAATTTTGTGTAATTTTTGGCATTGACATTTTTTGAAAATTTCGAAAAAATAATTTTGTACTAAAATTTAGTACACGACAATATATACCACAAACGATAGCTCTTTGTATAGGGATTAATTTAAAATAGATTTTGAAATTTTTTGATGAGTACTAAAATTTAGTACTCTTGGTTTTTTGCTAAAAATCACAATTTCAAAGGGGATTTTTGGCTAAAATGTCTTAGAGGTAAATAAGTAATCATATGATGTTAAATTTTTTGGAAAATTGGATATTTCGATTTTTTGTTATAAGGAAAATCGATCAATTTTATTAATAAAAATTTAATTTTTAATGGAAAAAATTAAAAATTCTGGAATTTTATATTTTTACCTATACTTTAGATTTTTGTGTAATTTTCGGCATTTAAAAGTTTTGAAAATTTGGAAAAAAAATTTTTGTACTAAAATTTAGTACTAGCCGAAATTGTTAGCAATTGATTCCTCGTTGCCCAGGCATTCATTTAAAATGGTTTTTAGATTTTTTTTGACAAGTACTAAATTTTAGTACTCTTTGTTTTACGCTAAAAATCACGATTTCAAAGGGGATTTTTTGCTAAAATGTCTTGGAGGTTAATAAATAGTAATTAGGTGCTGAGATTTTCCCGAGTACTAAAACTCAAAACTATGAAAAATTTTTAATTTTGAATTTTTAAATGCATTAAAATTTGTAAAAATGTACTAAAAATATTTTTAGTATTTGTAAAGGATTTTTATTATGTTTTTGCATTTTTATCAAATTTTTTATTATACAAAATATGCTTCAAAATTGGTAATATTTGTTTTTCTTTCACCTGTCACTGGTTTTTTCTTCCAATTGTTATTTTATTTTTTCTTCTTTATATATTTAATGTCTATGTATGTGTATCCTGTATTCTTTGTTATTTGCTTTTTTTTCTTCGTGTTCGCTTTTCCCATGTAATAAATTTTCCCATTTTTACCACTCCTTCTTTGAGTGGTGCTGCTTGAATGCTGCGAATCCTGTTCAAGTTTGTTGTGTTTTTTTTGTTGTTGTCCTCCAGCTTTCTTTTTTCCAAAGGAAACTTTTTTTTTAAATTTTTATGTGTAATGTCGTATAGTATTGCTTCTTTTTGTTCATTCGTGCTGCTGCCAGCCTGCCATTCGTCGTCCAATCGAATTCAATTGACTCTCAATGTGCTGCTACTGCAACCAACAACAACAAGACAAAGTATTCCCTTCCCCCCAGCAAAAAAAAAGTTCGGAAAACCAATTTTTTTATTCCCTTTTTTTCTACTTTTCTTTTGACACTCGTAGGACATAAGGCGCGTACCAACCCAAAAAATATTGTATATAATCGAAAAAAACTTCATCCAATGAAGCCAAAGATGGTTCGGAGGGAGGAAAGGAGGGGGATTTTTATGTAAAAAAATAAATAAATTCCGTTTTATGGTACAAAAAAATTCTTCAATATTTCATCTGTTTTGAAGGAAAGGGGTTGGTGGTGGGGGTTATGCTGCCTTCCCCTTGGGTTTTCGCTTTTCAACACCGTTTACCCAATAATGACATTTTTCCTTTCTTCCCCACAAACAAAAAAGAAACTCCTTGTGGCCACCATTTTCTTTTTTCTTCCACACAAAAAGGACGCCCACCTTGCCCCCCACACCCCTCTCCGTTTTCACAGCTTCTTTCCAGTTTTCTTTTTTTTTTCCTTTTTATTCCCTTTTCTTTTTTTATATATATTTATTGAATTTTTATAAGTAATAAGAGAAAAAAAATCGTCTTTTATTTGTGTGATTTTTTTGTGTGTGGTGTTGTTGTTGCTGCTACGATATCCTTATTTCTCAATAGCCTTGTTGTCCTTTGGCATTCATTCTCCTATAGACAGGCGCTTTACTCTGGCTGGCTGCCTGGCTGCCTGCAACAACAACAAAAAAATATTCACCAGCTCTCAATTTTTTTCTGGAGCTCACACTCACACTCTCTTTCTCTCTTTCAGATAGTTCGATATTTTTTTCTCTTATGGTCGTTAACATTTCTTTTTTCCCATTTTCATTTCTCGATAAAAAATTTTTTTTCTTTGATTTCTTTTTTTTTCAAATATATGAGGGAAAATCTTTTTCTATATATACACATACAAACACACACACATATACAGACATACACATATACATTTATCACAAGAGAGACATACACTCCAATGTATTGGTGATATATTTTTGTAAATGCCCTTACACAGGAATGACAAAAAAATAATACAAGAAATAATGGAAGAGGTGGGAGGGAGGAGGAGTAGGAGATGGAAAAGGGGAGCCGAAAAGTGGAGAGAGGGGGCTGTACACATAAATCGTCGAACAACTCATAGAATCCTGGCATACCTCCCCTTGGGGTATTTTTTCTTTTTTCTTGCCTGGTGAGCTCTTTGTGTGTCCTCTTAACATGTATGTGAACTCCTCTATGTGTGTGAGAGTGTGTGTGGTAGTATATTGGTGTGTGTTGGTGTGTGAGTAGGCAACATTGATTACGATTGGGAATCCATCTATAAAACTCTATACCCTTTGGGTGTGTAATTCTTGTATATATGTATATGGACAAGAAAAAAATTGGATATGTATATAAAAATCACACACACACATACACATGTACTCAGCATTTAAATGACATTAAGTTAATACAGCCAGGCATTGGACCACCTACTTTTTTTTTTGCCTTGCTTGGTTTGATGTTCATTCGTATATATATATTTTTTTTTCGTTCGTCTTTCATTCATTTTGTGATTTTTGTGGAAAAATAAATTTTACTTGATGGGAAAATATTTTTCTTTTTTTTTCTCCACACTACCACATTCACAAGCCATAGAATTGTCTTTATTTGAGCAGGGTTGGCTGGCTGGCTTCACTTGAACACAAAAATACACAAGAACAGCTCAACAACCATCCCAGCCATGATGTATGCTATAGAAAAAAAATCATTCAATTGCATACAAATATTTATGTATGTAGTATAGTATACTTTTAGGTGCTAAACAGAGAACTCTTCAATAAAACAGGTACTATTTGCACCTTGCAAAAGAAAAAAAATTATCAGCAAGGGGAAGAGCATTTTTTTCAGCTCTTACTGAAATCATAAAAATTTGTCAAAGACGGGACATTTTAGAATTTCATGCACCTAAAAGTAGGCAATAGAATATTTGAAAATAAATAAATATTGAAAATAAATAATTTATTGGAATGGAATTTTTAGGAAATTAAAGGAAAAAATTTTAATTTTTGATGACTTTTGTTTTCAGAACTAAAGAAAAAAATTTCAGAAAAATTATAATATACTGATAAAAAAAAATTATAGTATACTTTTAGGGGCTAAAAAGGAGGATTATTCAATAAAATAGGAAAACAGTTTTGTTTTCGATAATATTTCGAAAATTTTAATTTTTTGAGGCTATTTAAAGAGATTTTAGTGTATTAATGGCAAAAATTGAAAATTTCCCTTTTGGGAAATTTTAAGGGAAATTTTTATTTTTAATGGCAATGAATATTAGGTTTAAAGATAAGAGTAAAAATGAAGGGAAACATGAATTTTTTGAAAATTTTAAGAAAAAAATTTTTTGGGCAAAATTTGTAAATTTCCCAAATAAAAATTTCCCCTGAAAAGAAATTTTTGTTTTCATGATTTTTTTGAAAATTTTAATTTTTTGTGACTTTTTAAGGAAAATTAAGTGCATTGGTGGCAAAATTTGAAAATTTCCCTTTTGGGAAATTTTAAGGGAAATTTTTGTTTTTAGCGGAAATCGATATTAGGCTTGAAAATAAGTGTAAATCAAGAAGAAAAACATTTTTTGGAGTTCGAATAAAAATTTCCCTTGAAGGGAAATTTTTGTTTTCAAGAATTTTTTGAAAATTCTTGCAGTTTTGCGTTCCTTAGTGAAAATTAAATGAAATGGTGTCAAAAAATAAAAATTTCCCTTTAGGGAAATTTTTTGGGAAATTTTGTATTTTTAATAAAATTAGATATTTTTGATAGAGATTTTTGGAAATTATTAAGAAATATTAAAATATCGTGCATAAATAAAAATTTCCCTCAAGGAAAAAATTTTTGGGAAATTTTTTATTTTTAAGAAAATTTGATTTTTTAAAAAAAAAATTGTTGAGAAATTTTAAATTTCGTGCAAAAATAAAAATTTCCCTCAAAAGGATTTTTTTTTAACAAAAAATATTTTCGGATTTTTTTTAGTTTTTAGTTAATTTTAATTTCTTTTTTATTTAATTTTTCATTTTTTTTTAATTTTTTTATTTAATTTTTATTTTTTTGTTTTTTTAATTTTTTTTTTTTTATTTTTTTTAATTTTTTTTTTATTTTTTTTTTTTTTATAATTTTTTTTTTTATATTTTTTTTTTTTTGTATATTTTTCATAATGTTGAGTATAGTTTCCCACCTTTGTTGTTTTTTAACCCCAATTGACCAATGATTGTTTTGTAATTTTCTTTTTTCAATTTTTTGTTGTTGTTGTTTTGTGTTATTTTTTTGATATCACTTTGGAGTTGAAACCTACCATCCATATCATAATTTTTCAGCTTGCCTTATCTTCAGTGTATATTTTTTTTGAACAATTAAATGTATGAATAAAAAGTAAACATTTTCCATTTGTTGTTGCTGCTATTATCTATGTGTGGCTTTTTTTCAGGCAGCCATATTTTTTCAATGATAATCGGGGTATACGAATAAAAAGCAAATAATACCAATCAACATTTATTTTTTGAAAAAAATAAAGTAAGGAGGCAATGGGGAGGTCTTTTGGGAGGGGTATTGGAAGCTTTTTATTGTTATCTTATCTCTGTGATAGGGAGAGAAACAAATACGAATACAAAAAAAAAAAAACTTAACCAATAGACAGCAATCTTTCAGTGATTATACCCAGAAATCTTTGAAGATTTATGATTCAGTAAATACCCAACCAACCATCCGAACGATACGAATGAAATAAAAAGCAATTTCGAAAGCACATTTAAATATATAAATCAGTTGCTTGTTTATTTATTTTTTTGAAACTGTCAGGGACAATCAGTCAGGTGTTGGTGGAGGGGGTTGGTAATTTTTTTTATGACTTTAATTTTTTTCTTGGAGCTTAATATATTATTTTCGTCGTATGTATATTAATACGATTTTATCGTTATCTGGGTATAACAACAAAATAAATTTCGAAAAAAAAAATATTATTGTTATTATATCTTTTAGCTACTCATTTTATGATTGACCCTCCGCCATTGCCTCCGCCTTCCTCCATAATTTTTTTTATGGCATTTTTTGAAATGAATTGATAATATTTTTTCATTTTTTCTTATAAATTAGATTTTGTCGTTGTTGTTGTTAAGATTTATTTATCCATATCTGTTGGCTGCCTGGTTGGTTGGCTGGCTAAATGTTATTGAAATAGTTGTGAAGCAGCTCAATGAAGAAATAATAATCTGACTCTCTCTCTTATCATTCAGAGGAATGAAAAAAAATCCAGTTGTTAATAGATATTTGAAGTGGTGAAAACGGAAATAATTTTTCCATTAAACAATTTTTTTCTAGTAGAAGGTTGTCAAAAAAATTAAAAAAAAAAAAAAAAAAAAAAAAAAAAAAAAAAAAATTAAAAAACAAAAAAAAAAAAAAAAAAAAAAAAAAAAAAATTAAAAAAAAAATTGTAACGACAAAATTATTTAAATTTATTGCAAAAAATTAAAAAAAAAAAAAAATTTAAAAAAAATTATTAAAAAAATTTTATTAATTTTTTTTTACCAAAAATACTAATTTCCATTTTTTTTTTTGTAAAAAATTAAAAAAAAAAATGTTTAAAGAAAAATTCAAAAAAAAAAAAATTAAAAAAAAAATTAAAAAAAAAATTTTAAAAAATAAAAAAAAATATATTAAAAAATTTGTATTTCATTTTCTTTAAACAATAATACTAATTTCCATTTTTCCATTTTTTCAAAATTTAAAAAAAATAAAAAAAAAAAATTTAAAAAATAAGAAAAAAAATTTTAAAAATTAAAAAAAAAATTTTAAAAATTAAAAAAAAAAAAAAAATATATTAAAAAATTTGTATTTCATTTTCTTTAAACAATAATACTAATTTCCATTTTTTGTCAGAAATTAAAAAAAAATTTAAAAAATTAAAAAAAAAAAATAAAAAAAAAATTTAAAAAATTAAAAAAAAAAATTTTTAAATTTTTAAAAAATTGTATTTTTTTTTAAATACTTATTTAAAAAATTTAATAAAAAAAATTTAAAAAATGAAAAAAAAAAGAAAAATTAAAAAAAATAATTTAAAAAATTAAAAAAAAATAGTTTTAAAATTTTCATTTGATTTTTTTTTACCACAAATACTAATTTCTATTTTTTTTTTCTTCTATTTTCAGGTAAATATTTCAAAATAAAATTCAAAACTGAAAAACCTAGTTCTCCATTAAGCCGTAAGTAAATAAAAATTCAGTTTTTAAGATTCGCCCAAAAAAAATTGTCCCCCCAACCTCTACTTGCCAATCCATGTATCCAACCATACATCCATCCTCCTCCCATCATCATCATGATTACTTGTGTAGGCGGCCCAGCTCGTTGTCAACATATTCTCAACTCTGCTGATGCTCCAAAAAAAGAGGTGCGTTTCAGACACGCTTCCATTCAAAAAAAAAAAAAAACACACACACACACATAAATTCAAAATGTAAAAAAATCCGCATAACCCTAAACTAACTATTGTTGTTCGGTTGGCTGGCTGGCTGACTGGCTCCTTTCAAGGCCTCATCCAGAACTTTGCCTGCCTGCCTGCCAGCCAGAAATTATGAATGAATGCAATCGAAGAAAATAGTGTCCCAAATTGTGAGCTTCATTTAGAAGAAGCAGTGCTAAGTGTAATTTATGGGCCAATTCTTAAAGCAACAACAACAACAACAAAAATGCAACCGAAAACCATGGCTTGTTCGGATATGAATGAAAATTTTAGTATTGTTAGGTGATTAAATGAATGAAAATAAATAAAAAAAACTCAGAGGGCAGACAGATTAAAAAAAATTGGTATTAAAAAAATTAAAGAAAAAAATTAAAAAACAAAAGTAAAAAAATTAAAAAAAAAATAAAAATATTTTAAAGATTATTAAAAATAAGTATTCAAAACAGTTTTTAATATTCAAAGCATTTTTTCAATATTTAAAATAATTTTTTTAATATTTAAAAAAAAATTTAAAATATTTAAAATAATTTTCTAAATATTTAAAATAATTTTTTTTGAAATTAAAAAAATATGTATTTTTTTATTATTTAAAATTATTTTTTAAATATTGAAAAAATAAGAAAAAAAATTAACAAAAAAATTAAAAAAAAATTTAAAAAAAAATAAAAAAAATTAAAAAATTAAAAATGTCTTAAAGATCACTAAAAAAATATTCAAAGCTGTTTTTAATATTTATAGCATTTTATCAATATTTAAAATAATTTTTTTATATTTAAAATATTTTTTTAAATATTTGAAATAATTTTCTAAATATTTAAAATGATTTTTTTTTAAATTAAAATAATATGTATTTTTATTTTATTATTTAAAATTATTTTTGAAATATTGAAAAAATAAAAAAAATTAAAAAAAAAATAAAAAAAATTTAAAAAATTAAAAATATCTTAAAGGTCACTAAAAATATTCAATATTAATATTTATAGCATTTTTTCAATATTTATAATAATTTTTTAAATATTTAAAATAATTTTTTAAATATTTAAAATAATTTTCTAAATATTTAAAATATTTTTTTAATTAAAAAATATGTACTTTTTTATTATTTAAAATTATTTTTTTGAATATTGAAAAAATAAAAAAAATTAACAAAAAAATTAAAAAAAATAAAAAAAAATTTAAAAAATTGAAAATATCTTAAAGATTACTTAACAAAATATTCAAAACTGTTTATAATATTTATAGCATTTTTTCAATATTTAAAATAATTTTTCAAATATTTAAAATAAATTTTTTAAATATTTAAAATAAATTTTTTAAATATTTAAAATAATTTTTTTAATTAAAAAAATATGTATTTTTTTATTATTTAAAATTATTTTTGAAATATTGAAAAAATAAATAAAAAAAATTAAAAAAAATTAAAAATATCTTAAAGATCACTAACAAAATATTCAAAACTGCTTTTAATATTTATAGCATTTTTTCAATATTTAAAATAATTTTTTAAATATTTAAAATATTTTTTTTTAATTAAAAAAATATTTTTTTTAATTAAAAAAATGTATTTTTTTATTATTTAAAATTATTTTTAAATATTGAAAAAATAAAAAAAATTAAAAAATTAAAAATATCTTAAAGATTATTAAAAAAATATTCAAAACTGTTTTAAATATTTATAGCATATTTAAAATAATTTTTTTTTTAATTTAAAAATATATGTTTTTTTATTAAATAAAATTAGTTTTAAATATTAAAAAATAATTTTGTTATTATTTTTTAATATCTAATTTTTTTTTAATTTAAAATTTTAAATATTTAATAATTTTTTTAATAATTAAAATTATTTTATTATCAAATTTTTTTGTGTGTGTAATATTCAATATTTCCCCTTCATAAATAATAATCACACATTTGTTTTTATAAGAAAATTAAATTTGAAAATGTGTAGTTGGCTGCGCAAAAGGCCAACAAAATATTTCATCTAAGTATGTGTGTGTGTATTTGAAAAAAAAGAATAGAAAACCCATGGCAGACTAACTAAAATAGATAGTCGAAAGAAAATGACAATGCCAATTAATCAAGAATTCTTAAATAATGATTTGACTATTTTTATTAAAAAACAAAAAAAAAACAACAACAACAATCAGGGCAAAATCGCAACAACAACAAGAGCAACCAACACTCAATCAGACACTCACTCACTCACACTTGCAACACTTGCACGGAGACAAAGGATTTTTGTGTATTGTTCAAAGCAGTCCCCTCAACAACAACAACAACAACAAAGGAGCCACCTCATAACTTATTAGTAATGAGCCATTTGTGGTTGATTCAACTCACTCCCATTTTTTTGATTTTTTTGGTTTTTTTTTTTTTTTTTTGATATTGTGTGTGAGTTTTGAAATTTGCACTGCAAAATTAATTAATGCCTGACATTATGGATTTGATAGGGAAAAATCGATGCAACAACAAAAAAAGAAAAGAAAAATAAAATCAAGAAAAAGAAGCAACGAGAAGCCATCATCCTCATCATCCGAACAACAAGTTTGTGTTGTGTCTGGCTGGTTGGCTGCTAGACGCCCGGCATACAAATGAAGCTAAATTTAGTTAAACTGTAACAAAAAACAACCACAACGAAAAGGAGGCCTGCAACCTACAGACACAGGCAGCCAGCCAGCCAGGGCAGACAAAAAAAAAAAAAAAAAACAGAACTTCGGGAAAAAATGAAGTGCTAAAGATATATGAAAATGCGTTGGCAAATTGCATTAAAAAAGCAGATCAACGCAAAAGACAATGTGTCTGTAGAATTTTTTTTTCGATTTTTTTTCGGAGACACCTAGGCCGCCTAACTGCATAACCACCAAAAAGTCTTAGGCATATTAAATGGCTTAAAATTTAATGATCTTTTGTCTGTTGAATTTTTCTCTTTATATCCCCAAACAAAATGACAAATTTTCCTTAATTCTATTTTTTTCAAAACAAAAAAAAAAAAAAAAAAAAAAATAGTGAAAATTTAGATCAAAGGGTTGGTGAAATAAAAAATTGGGATTCAGACGGAATATTGCACAAAAACCAAAATTTTTTTAAAGCTATACAAAAATTTCTGAATTATTTTTTTTTTATTAGAAATCGGCTTTCAAAAAGAATTTTTTCGGATTTTTTTGGGGTTCCTAAAAGTAGGCACCAAATTTCAATTTTTTCTATTCCGACTTATTTTTATCGTTTATAAGGTTTTTTATTCTTCTTATGTAGTCTCCTTGACATTTTCCATAATAAAATCGATTTTAGTAATTTTTGTGGTCACCTAAAAGTATGCACCAAATTTTAAAAATTGAAAAAATTTTCATTTTTGAGCTAATAATAAATTTTTAAGTAATACAAATTGAAATTCATGAACATTTCGGGATTTATTCCCATATTTCCCCCCGCCTTCCCCTCCACTCCTACCCCTTTGCCTATCTCCCTTTAAAGAATCAATCCATTACTAATGGCCCAAATCACAAAAAAATATTTACACAAGCTCGGAAAAAATTCCTAAACATCTACTATATTTCATCCTGCATTCACTCTAGAAAAAACCTCCCCCGAATTCACTCCCCTTCCCCACCAGTTTGCAACTGAAACTGGAACAAGTTTCAATGTCATTGTTTGCGAGATTTAAAATCCGCAAAAAAGAAAAAACACCGAAAATGCGTGAGAATTTCGCAAAACAATTGTGGGGGGGGGATTTAATTTACATTCTCTCCCACCTCTCTCCCTTCCCTTCTCTCCCCTCTCTTCTTCCCATCTGCATACACATGCAATTGACACAAATTTTGTTGCTGATGATACACCGGTTGCTATACAACAACTCCATTATACATGTATGTGTGTATGGCCACAATAGGCCACACATGTTGACTGTCGTCGCCAGCGTCACTAACACATCACAAGTCACCAAGCCATATTTCCACCTACCCAACCACCCACCCAAACCCCTGCTCCACACCTCGACATCCTTGGAAAAACAACAGGCAAATGACCGCCAAAAATGTAAACCATTCAAAAGCGAATGAACGAACGAACGACTCCTGACTCTTGGACTCCAGCCATGGACTATGAGGATGATGATGACAACAACACAAGTTTTGCAACTGCACATTTTTACACACACTCGTATGCACACAGACAGACACAACCACAAAACAATACCGCATTTAAGAGGCGGTGGCGGTGGCGGCGTCAAGCAAATGCGCGTTAACTTTGTTGTGTGTAAACACACAAAATCATCGTCAACATCATCATGAAGAGGATGATGATGAACATAATAAAAATAATGATGATGACGATGATGAAGACAATATGAACACAATGTTGCTTTTGGTTGGGAGGCAGCCAGGCTCACTCCCACTCAAGCCCCATCCAACAATCAGAAGGTTAAAGCCTGCAATTGATATGAAAGTGGACATGCCACAACCAACATAAATGGCAACAACAACAATTACAAAAACACAACAACAACAACTACAACTACAACAATGCCTAGATTATTTGTAGACATGTGTTTGTAAATAAAACCGCGTTTATATCATTATTATAACACACTTGGTAGTTTTAAATAAATATTTGCAACAATTGGGAGAGAGGCATAGAGAGCGAGAGAGAGAGAGTGAGGGGAATAAGAGAGCTTCGCATAAAAAGAAAAAAATTTGAATTTGTTTATGTATAAAAATTACTAATTTTATAAATATTAATAAAAAAATAAAAAATGTTGCATACTTTTAGGTTTAAAAAAATTTCATAATTTTTTTTTTGGAAAAAATTAAATTAAAAAAAATTCATTTAATGATATTATTTATGGAAAATAATAATTTGTTTCTGATTTTTTTATTAATTTTTTTTTTAAATTTTTTTTTCATTTCCAAAAAAAATTTTTTTCCAAAATTTTTCCATTTTTTATAAAATGTTGATTTCAAACTTTCTGGAAAAAAATAATAATATGAATTTTTTGTATATAAAAATTACTAATATTTTAAATATAAATAAAAAAATAATAAAATGTTGCATACTTTTAGGTTTAAAAAAAAATTTATATTTAAAAAATCAAAAATAAATTAAAAAAAAAATA
This sequence comes from Musca vetustissima, assembly GCF_032173495.1. Taxonomy (NCBI): domain Eukaryota; kingdom Metazoa; phylum Arthropoda; class Insecta; order Diptera; family Muscidae; genus Musca; species Musca vetustissima. The sequence goes on from NW_026873959.1 coordinate 136,075, forward strand.
ATTTAATGATATTATTTATGGAAAATAGTAATTTTTTTATTATTTTTTTTTTAATTTTTTTAAATTTTTTTCATTTAAAATTTTTTTTCCAAAATTTTTCAATTTTTTATAAAATGTTGATTTAAAACTCTCTGGAAAAAAATAATAATATGAATTTTTTTGTATATAAAAATTAAAAATTTTTTATATATTAGTAAAAAAATAAAAAATGTTGCATACTTTTAGGTTTAAAAAGTTTCATAATTTTTTTTTTTTTGGAAAAATTAAATTAAAAAAATTAATTTAATAATATTATTTTTGGAAAATAATAATTTTTTTCGAATTTTTTAATTTTTTATTTTTTTTAAAATTTTTTTTTTAAATTTTTTTTCATTTCAAAAAAAATTTTTTTTCCAAAATTTTTCAATTTTTTATAAAATGTTGATTTCATACTCCCTGGAAAACAAATAATAATATGATTTTTTTTGTATATAAAAATTAAAAATTTTTTATATATTAGTTAAAAAAATTAAAAATGTTGCATACTTTTAGGTTTAAAAAGTTTCATAATTTTTTTTTTTGGAAAAAAATAAATTAAAAAAAAATAATTTAATGAATTTTTTTATTTTTTAATTTTTTTTAATTTTTTTTTTCATTTTTTTAAAAAAAAAATTTTTTTCCAAAATTTTCCCATTTTTTTTATAAAATGTTGATTTAAAACTCTTTGAAAAAAAATAAAAATATTAATAAAAAATATGAAAAAATGTTGCATACTTTTAGGTTTATAATATTATAAAAAATTAATTTTTGGACAAAATTAAATTAAAAAAATTAATTATTTTTAAATTTTTTTTTATTTTTTTTCTATTATCATTTTTTCAAAATTTTCATATTTTTATAATAAATTTGATTTCAAACGCTTTGGAAAATATATTTTTTTTTCAATAAAAAAATTAAAATTCTCCAAAAATTTATAAAAAAATCGAGGAAAATGTAAAAAATAACAAATGTTGCATACTTTTAGGTTTTGTAAATTATAATTCTCCAAAAATTTATAAAAAAAATCGAGGAAAATTTAAAAAATAAAAAAATGTTGCATACTTTTAGGTTTTGTAAAAATCGAACTTTCAGGATATCATTTAAAATTTTTTTCAGAATTTTTTTTTTCATTTTTTTTTTTTAATTTTTTCTCCTATTGAATTTTTTTGAAGCCACTTAAACCACCCATACAAATATTGTGTATGTCTCTTCATCATCTGGAGACAGGTATTATATGCAAATTTATTTTTTGATATTGAGTGTTCAATTAAAATTCATAATTTGTTGTTGTTGTTGTTGTTGTACACATCCATCCTCTTTTATTACTGAAGAGCTGGGATTGGAGATTATTATCTGAAAGTATTGTCTGAACATCGTCATCATCATCATCATCTCGAAGTAGTTTTATTGAATTAAAAATTTCAGACAAGACAGATTTGTTGTTGTTGTTGTTTTGATTATCACCAAAAAATGTTTTTTGGAGACTAGCAGGAAGAGTAGAGAAGGCGAAATCAAAGAACGAAGGAACAAACGACAACATGTGAATGTGAAGTTAGGCCAGCATATGTTTAAATTAAAACCTCAAAAAAAAAAATGAAATCAAATTTGGGGACGTACTTCAAAATCCGTCTTATTATTGAAAAAAAAAAAAAATCCGTTGTTTTTTATTTTCTTATTGATATCAAGCGTTTTTTTAATGATTTCCTGTGTGTGCCAAAAAAAAAATCGCACACACAATTGATATGAAAAGAAAGGAGTATGCAAAACACACACACAAATATAATGTACTGAATGAATTCAATTCAATTCGATCGAATTTCACAACCAAAAAAAAAAAAAAAACAAAAACAAAAACTTCAAGAGCCTGTTCCATTGTTTTGCGGTTTTTTTTTCATGGACAGGAAATTGAATTAAAATCCAAATAATATTGGCAGACAATTTAAATACGTTCCAAAAAAAAGCGTGGGAGAATGATCTGCAAATCGAAAAAATATTTTTTTAAGGTCATCAGACATACGAATAAATTGCCAAAATTAAAAAAAAAAAAATTGAAAAAAAAAATTGAAAAAAAATTGAAAAAAAAAATTGCAAAAAAAAATCTCACTGCCTTCGAAGTAAAGCTTTCTATACCTTTTTATCCCTACAGTTCCGGTTTCCTGTGTGTGAGAGAGAGAAATTTTCCTCACTCTCTTTCAGACGCTTCTTGAAGTTTTCCGGGCCAAAAAATACTTACATGAAAATATGACAGCAGATAGAAGAAGAAACAAAATCAAGAAAAAATCCAAACAATCGGCATCATAACTTAGAATCTCCTCTCCTCCCTAACCAAAAAAGGAAATTTATCCTTGTGAAAGAAGGAAAATAGAAAAAATCTGTCATCAAGCTTAGAATCTCCTCTCCTCCCCAAACCAAAAAGGAAATTTATCCTTGTAGGAGAAGGAAAATAAAAAAATCTGTCATCAAACGTCCTGCCATTGCACTTAACTCATACCCAACTTGACTGCCACCTTACCTCCCCTCCCCTCGAATAGAAAAAAATCTATGCTTGAGTCTTTCTGATTTATCTCTTTAGCTTAGATTTTGCTGTGCTTCACATTCGTCGAACTTGAAGATGCAGAAGACGAAGTTTTTGTTTTGTATTTTTTTTTTCGCTATGCTATCAGTAGCAGGATTTTTGTATGGATTTGTTTATTATAAATGATATATGTCTGTGGAGGACATACATACACCACACTCACACACACACACACTCGCATATGATGACGACAATGCAGCATTCCAGAGAGAGTCCTGCATCTGATGCATCCAGCCATTCAGGCGGAAAAGGATGGAGTTTTTAGTTGTTGTTGTTGTTGCTTTTTTTTCAAAAACAAAACAAAAAAATTAAAAAAGGACTAGAAGTTGGATTCGAATGTGATATGAGGCAAGATTCTTAAACGTAATATTTTTTTAGGTAATAATTTTTTCAAATGTTGCCCCTAAAAGTATACTTTAGTTTTTATTTGCGTTATTAAATGGCTACTATTTTGTAAAATTAAAAATAAAAATATACACTTCATAAAATTTGTTCTATTTTCTTGTACAAAGTATGCTTCAAACAACCAAAAATATATTTCTTTTGGAAATTTTTTTGTCTCTCCCAAAAGTATGCTTCACAATTTATTTTCTTTATAAAATGCCGTGTTTTTGGTCAATTTGAAAAATTTTAAATTTCTCATAACTCCGAAAACCCTCATCTTCATTCCCTCTTTCAAAAGAATCAAATATGATAATTTTGTGAAATTTTTCATACCCCTAAAAGTATGCTTCAAATTTTATTTTATTTTTTAAAAAGCCTCAGGATGGTCCTATTTTGGAATTTTAAATATCTTATAAATTCCAAAAGCCTCAACTGCATTTTCTGCTTTACAAAAATTAAAAATAATAATTTTCTGATTTTTTTCATACCCCTAAAAGTATGCTTCAATTTTTGATTTTCTTTATAAAATGCGGAGTTTTTGTCCAATTTGAAATTTTTTTAAAATTCATAGATCTTTTACTTTATTTCCTCCTTTACCAAAAATCCAAAAATAATAATTTTCTGATTTTTTTCATACCCCTAAAAGTATGCTTCAATTTTTGATTTTCTTTATAAAATGCGGAATTTTTGTTCGATTTGAAATTTTTTAAATTTCTTAGAAATTCTCAAATCCTCAACTCCTTTTATACAACTCCTGTTTTTCGTTTGAGAAAAAAAAATGTGTTACAAAATTTCCCTGTTTGCCTTAAATCCCCTTAAAGTCGGTGTTTGGCCTTAACGGCCTTCTACTGTGGCAAGGTGGCTGGCTGGCCATTGTTTCTTTCTTTTGTTGTTGTTGTTTTTTATATTTTTTTTTGTGGACTGGTTCTACTGTCTAACACTTGCTGGAATTCTCACGTGGCTAAAAAAAATTCCAACAAGTGAGTGGATGATGATGACAAAACAAACAACAACAACAAAAAGGATTGCCTGAAAAATTGATAGCTTGAAGGGAAGGAGGAAAGGAGTTACATTTAAAAAAAATTAAAAAATATTTTTTTTAATAAATATTTTATCAGGACTTTCAGAAAAATCCTGTTAAATTTTTGAAAACAAATAATCGATTTTTAAAAAGTAATTTTCGAAAAAGGCTTCAGAGAAGGCATTTTTTGTGGTTTGGAAGGAGGAAGGCTGTGGTAAGGGGGGTGGACAAAAGTAAAATTCATATTTTATAAAAATTCTAGAAATAAATATTGATGTCCATACTTCCTTTCACTCACCACACCTCCCCTTCTCCCCCTCCTTATGCTGTGTGTGAATGATAAGTTGTTGACAATTCTAAGCCACAGGCAATGAACAGGAATTTTTTTTGTATTTCGCCGTCATCTTCGCCATCCGATGAGGAGTGAAATTCACACACACACACACACACACACACAAAGAAGAAGAAGAAGAAGAAGAATTATCAACAAGGACACCAAGGCAATGCCTTGCTTTGCTAACTGTACATTTGTAGCCTTTATTGATGACTACAAACCAGGACATTGACAATGTTTCAGAGAGGCTGGCTGGCTGGGTGGCTGCCTGGCTTTGGGTGGGCAAAAAGTAAAGGGGTATGGTTGTGTGAATGGTTTTTGCTGTCTGTTGGCAATGGATTTTTAATACGACCACAGCCAGCCAGTCAGCCAGCCACCGAGAGCCATCTAGACGGACATTAGCCTTACTTAAACCAGTCAACCATACAACATTATAAACAGGAGCAGTAGGAACAGCAGCAAGGATTTCAATGCTCGTTGTTGCCTTTTCCTTTCATTTTCTCACAACAGCTGCCGTAAGGCAATTTCTTCGTTGCCAGCCGAAAAACGTCATTTGATTTCAAAGTCGATCATGCTAAATCGTCAGGATTACATGATTACAAAAAATCTTCTTCTTGGTGGTGCAAAAATCGATAGTTTTTTTGCCACAAAAAATTTATAACTTTTGCAATTAAATAATTGTTGTTGTTATTTTATTTTTTGTGTTTTCAATCATAATAACAACAACAACAACAAAAATTTTTTTGTGAATTTCATGTTTATGTTTTTTTTTTGCTGATTTAATCGAAGCATTATTACTTCCGTTTAAAAGAGAAACTTTTTCTCTCTCCGAACCAGGGGTTTAATTGCCAGAAAAATAAAATACAACAACTACAAAAACAAAAACTACAACTTAAAAATAAACAATCCTTATGTCTGCTGACTAATTTGGTTGTAATATCCCCCACAACAACAACAAACTTTATTTTACCTTTGTTTTGGCAATAATTTCTCTTCAATCCCTGCCTCCCCCTACCTTACCTCCAGAGAAAATCTTATCGATAAACAACAAATAACCCATACGAATGAATGGGGGAGAAAAATCCCCCACACCCCCCCAGGTCCCGCAAAAAACTTGTAATGTATTAATTTGCCCAAAATTTGGTAATGTAATGACTTTAAAAGTAAAATTAATGAGGGTTCGACTGAGGCCAAAAAATAAAAATGAAAAAAAAAATTCCCAAAAAAGGAAAGGAAACTATTTTTCAGGATCTATGGCAACAACAAGCAAATGTTGAGTGTAGTTTTCAAAAACACCCACCCACTCCCCTCCTTCCAATTGATATTCTTCCACATGGGTTCAGAAAATTTTTAGTTTCTTTTTTGCAGAACTCAGTAGTGGTCACCCAAAAAAGTTTATTTATGAGAATTTTTTTTTGTCTCCCTATCCTTAAGGATAATTACCAGGGTATCAAATACAACTAACAAAAAACCTAAATCTCTTAATATTTATGGCAAATTATGCCCAAAACCCGATAATCAAAAGTTTTGGAAATTTTTTCTCCGGTATGATATGTAAAAAAATCGAAAATAAAAAATTTAAAGTATACTTTTGGGAGGAAATAATTTTTTTTATTTATATATTTTTTGTATTTTTTATTTATATTTCTTTTTATATTTTTTATATTGTTTTTCTATTTTTTTATTTTATTTATTTTTTCGTATTATTCCTTACACAAAAAAAATCAAAGTATACTTTTAGGAGATTTTTTTTTAATTTTATTTATTTATATATATTTTTTAGTATTATTTCTCCCACAAAAAATAAAAAAATTAAAAAAAAAATTATTTTTTATTTATATTTTTATTTATTTTTTTATTTTATTTTTTTCGTATTTTTCCTCCCACAAAAATATTTAAAGTATACTTTTAGTAGAAAAGATTTTTTTAAATTTTTTTATTCTTTATTTTTTTAATTTTTTCCGGCAGCTGCTGCAATTTCAATTATTCCTCCCACAATTGCAAAATCTTTAATTTTTTTTGGTTCAGGGCGACAATATCCCACATGTCACAACTGTCACTTGAAGGCATATTTTTTTGAATTTTTTTTTATTTAACCACACAATACCTACAGCGAATCCAACAAGTAAATTCCAAGGGTATTTTTGTTTTCTTCTACAACAACTCCTTATGTGACATTTTCAACACAACAACAACAAAACGGTGGTATTCAAAACACGCTGGTCCTTCAATTCAATAGCGATTTATAAAAAAAGGGGCACTCATGAGCCCATACTCCATTTTTTGTTTGCATTTTGTTCATAGAGGATTTGTTGTTGTTGTTGTAAAGTACTTTGTACCACATTGATTTGCTTTGATTTATAAGGCCAGACCAGCCGCAAATTTTTATTCCGCAATTCATTGAAGTGTGCGTACAAAAACAACCCCTTCTTTTGTGTGCGGTGTAACTTTTTTTTGTTGTTGTTGTAATTTCGTTTTTTTTTTGCCTGACTTCCCTTTGAGACATTGCAAAAATTTCTTGCGATTTTTTTTCTTGTTGTTGTAGTAATTTTTTTTATAATTATTTGAACCATGCTTATATTAGCACGCGCATACATAGTTTGTTGTCGTCTTTCTTGTGCCAGCTTCTTGGTTTGCAGCTGACGCGTGCCCTACATGCAGCAAAGCCATGGAAACAAAGGGACCAAAAAGACCGCTCAGAAGTTCCAATTTTTTTCTCCCGTGTTTTTTTTTTTTTTTTTGACTTGAGAGCAGCACAAGTCAGCCAGCCCAACACTTGGTGTGTAACTTCGATTTTTTGTTTCAAAAAAAAAAAAAAAAAAGGATTGGGAAAAAAAGAATGTAGCAAATTATTAAGCCACTTCAGAAGGTCTTCAATGACTATAGGACCGATAGATTTTTTTTTTGAAATTTTCGCCAAAATTTTTTTTTTTGAAATAAAAGTTACGATTGTGTGTTGGTCCGCTAGAGCCAGCCACCCGCATTTTAGTTAATTAACTCATTTTTGTTTGACTCAGAGATATTCTCTTGACCTGGCCAACAAAATTGGGGGAGAAAAAAAAGGGTACGGCAACATTTATTGATTTTTGTGAATGTGGAGAGGGAGGGATGGATGATGAAACCACAAAAAAAAAAAGAAAGAAACCCAAACAGAATCATTATAAAAAAATTACTGGATAAAAGAAGAGAGAGAGGAGGAGAGGGAGTAACAAATTTCAAATACTGCAATAATGGAAAATACTTCTTCTATTTATTATGTAATTAAATTTAAAAACAAAAAAAATGCCTACTTTTAGGCGGATTGAAGTAGAAAATAAAAACCTAAGCATATTTTTAGGGGTCATTGGTTATTGTTCAATTGTTTTTTTATTCTCAGAAATTTTTTTTAATTTTAATTACATTTTGTTTTTTGGAAAAAAAATTGAAAAAAAAAATAAAATTAATAATTTTAAGCATACTTTTAGGGGCCTAAAATAGTTTTTTATAAAAAAAATTGAAAAAAATAAAACTAATAATTTGAAGCATACTTTTAGGGGCCTAAAATAGTTTTTTATTCTCAGATTTAGAAAAAAAAATTAAAAAAATAAATTAATAATAAGAAGCATTCTTTCAGTGCCCATTTTTTATACTAAAGGAATTAAAAAAAAATTAATAAAAATTTCCAAACTCGTGTATCTCGCGGGGTTCTTCCCCCGTCTCTCTCTCTCTCCTTTATTGAAAGTTAGAGGAAGACAAATAAAAAAATTATTGTTTCCAAACAACAACATATTTGCAATTACACACACATTAAACAGATGACGGGATACCAAACAACAACAACAAAAAAAATTAAAACAACAAAATTTTCAATTTACTGCCAGCCCACTTAAAAAAAAATTTAATGAAAATAAAACAATCAAGAATAAAATTACTGGCTAGGGTGAGGAGGTGGGGGAGAAGAGGAGTACATATATGTTTTGCAAGAAAACAAAACTTTTGAAAAAACACACATACACACAAAGTATTTAAAAAAACAAAATTTCGGGAGGGGGTTTGAGTAAAGTATGGTTTTGAATTTAAAAATAAAAAAAAAAAACACACATCAGGCATGTCAATTCAAATTTCAGCTGACAAGGATTGGGAAGCTTCTCGAAAGGCTTAAAGGAGCATAACGAAGACGACGTATACGCGTTCTTCGACAAAACATGGCTACATTACATTATACTTGATAAAGTCAATACTAATGTATAAACATGCCTCATATGCCAGCTGCATAGCAAGGAGAATTGGGGATGGGTGGGGGTGTTCATCAAAAAAAAAAAAAAAAAAAGAATGTTATATCTTTTGTTGCCAATTGGTATGTGTGTGCACGTTTAAAAGCTTTCGATTCTTTTTTTTTTCTTAACACACTGTGTTTTACAAAGCACACATGATGAGCCCAAGATCCGCTGATATACGAAGAATATCAACCCTTTTTTTTAATTTCTATATTTATGGCTCTTCCTTGGCAAGATGAAGGGGGGGGGGGGGGGTGGGGTATAGCTGAACCATTCAATGTTTATGACAAAGGCAGCAGCAGAAAAAAAAATTGTCCTCCACCTCTGTCATCTCTCATCTTCAACATTATGTTACACTTTGATTTGATCAAGGTTTCAACCCCCTCCCCCCCAAAAATAAATATATATAAGCCATCATTAGTTACTTTTGTTGTTGTTGTTTTTTTATAACATTAAAATAACTGAATGTATATTTGTATATGTGTGTATATCTACAGTTGTCATATGTAATTTTCCTTTCATAAGCCCTTAAACGCAATTAGAGTCTGTCTGTCTGTCATGGCAAAAGACAGCCTTTTGCACCCATCATCCAAAGACAAACGACGGACGAAGACAACAACAACAATTGAAATCATCTAATTTTATGCACAGGCTGTAACTTAAAACTCTTAGACAACATTGAAGGCTTGGCAGACATGCCGATTGTTTGAAAAAAATTAATGGTTAACAAACTGGAGTTACCGGAAAACAAACCCTTTCTTCAAACCCCCAAAAGTAGGCAGGGAAATTAAAAAAAATATTTTTTTAAAGAAAATCCAATTTATGAATTATAAAATGCTACAAAAATAAATGTTAGAGACTTTTTTAAGAAATAAAAATTTTTTCTAAAAAATTGATTGCATACTTTTAGGATGAATTTTTTTTCGATTGGGGCAAAATAAATAAAATGGCCTTAAAAAATTATAAATCTACATAAAATCGTTTTGGCTATCCCACGTAATATTTTTCCTTGATTTTTTTTTATAAATAATAAAAAATTTAAATTTTTTGTTGCATACCTTTAGGCTTGCCACACTGAAATAGGGCTTAAAATCGTTTGAAAATATTTTTTGAAAACTTATTTTAATTTGTTTAGCTTTTTAAAATAATTTTTTGGTATTTTTTTTTTGTAAATTTTTATAAATAATCAAAATTTGAAATTTTTTGTTGCATACTTTTGGGCATGGCACAATGAAATAGGACTTAAAATCATTTGAAAACGGTTTTTATTAACATTTTGAATTAGTTTAGCTATCTAAAATAATATTTTTGTATTTTTTTTAATTCGTATAAATAATCAAAATTTAAAATTTTTTGTTGCATACTCTTAGGCTTTACACAATGAAATGCAGCTTAAAACCTTTTGAAAATATATTTTTTTTAACTTATTTTAATTAGTTTAGCAATCTAAAATTATAATTTTAGTGTTTTTTTAAACTGAATTTTTTTTTTTGAAATTTTTTGAAAAAAATTCCTAGCATACTTTTTGGGAGTAAAATGGCAAAAAAAATGTATTAAAATTAATTAAAATACATTTTTTAGTTTTCCAGCTAATAATGCAGAGTGTTTGCTGTAGATTTATTAAAATAAAGAAATTTTGTATTATTTTTGTTGCCTACTTTTGGGGGTAAAAATCGAAAAATCATTATTTTCCCCCAAAAAAATTTATTTTAGTCTTCCATCCAATTACAAAGATAATTTTGTGTAGATTTATTAAAATAAAGAAAAATTTTAAATTTTTTTGTTGCCTACTTTTGGGGGTAAAATAAAAAAAAATCATTTTTTTACCCAAAAAAATAGTCGTCCTGCCAATTATACAGATTATTTGGTGTAGATTTATTAAAATAAAGATATTTTTATTATTTTTGTTGCCTACTTTTGGGGGTAAAAATCGAAAAATCATTATTTCTCCCCCCAAGAAGAATTTTTTTGTTGTTGTATTTTTATTTGTAAACTACACCTTTCATATGGGTTATTTCCCCACTCCCCACTTCTTCCTAATCCTTTTAGCATATTTTTCCGGATTTTTTTGGTATTTTTTCTTCGCATTTGAAAACATTGATGTGTGTGGTTTACATTCATGTAAATGTGTGTAAGTTTGTGTGTGAGGGTTCTGAACTCCATGATAAAAATACTGAAGGCCTTTTGTATTATCTTTTACTTTAATATTTAAATAAATAATTAGCAAAAAAGGTTGTTAGAGCTGGCCAGAAAAACACCAGGTTCGTTCATTGGCCCTTTTTGCCCAGAACCTGAACTCCTCAACCAACCACCCACCCACTCACACATGGAGAAATGTGAAAATATTTGCTTTTTCGTAAACACACAATGTTAATGATGTTTAAAATTCAAAAAAGATCTGAAAAAAGCAAATGTTATGAAAAGGAAAAATCTCTGCTAAGCCTTTAGAATTGAAAAAAAAGAAACAACGCACACAAATAAAACCACAATGCGTCCGTCCATCAGTCGTCATCAATGCCTTACTACGATGATGTTTACCTTTCATTATTTATGTGCAAACCCCGGGGTTGGAGGTTTTTCCTTTCTGCGATTTTTCCTCCGCATATGTGGAAAAAACTAAAACTCTACTACTTTTTCAATTAATTGCTAAAAAGCAAACAATACATTAGCCCATCATCATCATCATCGTCATCTTTTGGTATTCATTTAAACGTCGCTGATTCTCTGTAGAGAGTTCTCTGGTTGGATACTTCAGAGCCTTCTATTGGCATAGCCGCCAGAGAGCCACATCCCCACCATCATTATCTACAACTAACTAAACAATAATGCATATGTAATTATTGCTAATTAAAGCTAAAAGCCATTTCTATAGATAGGCAGAAAGGTATGCTTACTCCATCACCTCCCCTCCCCCGTACTCAATCCCACCCGAACGCCCAATGATATGCCATAATATTTCTGGAAAAATAAAAAAGCTTAAGGCCATAAAAAAGGGCTTCCTTTGTAAAAATTAAAAAAATATTTTCCATCCATACATATGTCAGAAATTAATGGGGATCCCTTTTTACCCAGCCCCCCTCCCCCTAAAAAACCAATGACCATTGTTAAATAAATAATTAAAATAAGTTACCTTTTTGGCCACAAAAATTTTCAAAAATGATAATTTTTTGCCATAAAATTTTATTACAAAAATAGCTGGGGCCAACATGATTAGGAATAAATCTAAATGACCACCCCCTCAAGTGAGGGGGGGGGGAGGTCAACCCTTTTTTTAAATTTTTTTTTTGGGGGGAGAGTGGGATCAACATAGCATTGGGAACAACATAGCATTGAAATGTGTTGCAAACGAAAAAAAATAAAACCTAAAAGTATGCTACAATTTGTTTTGCCCCTAAAAGTATGCCATAATTTATGGTTGATTTTTTTTATTTTAGATTCCAAAAAAAATATTTTTTTAATTTTAAAATGCCCAATACTAAAAAAATATTTATCAAAAACTAACCTAAAAGTATGCAACACTTTTTATATTTATGTAAACCTCTAAAAGTATGCCATAATTTATGGTTGATTTTTTTATTTTGGATTCAAAAAAAAAATATTTTTTTTTTATTTTGAAATGCCCAATACTAAAAAAAATATTTTTCAAAAAGTTACCTAAAAGTAGGCAACATTTTTTATATTTATGTAAACCTCTAAACGTATGCCATAATTTTTGGTTGATTTTTTTTGTTTTGATTCCAAAAAAAATAATTTTTTTTTATTTTAAAATGCCCAGAAAAAATATTTATCAAAAACTAACCTAAAAGTATGCTATTTTTTATATTTATGTAAACCCCAGAAGTATGCCATATTTTTTTATTTTCTGAAATCCCCAAAAGTATGCCATATAATTTTTTTAATTATTATTTTTTTATTCCAAACACCAAAATTATGCTTCCCATACATACATTTATATTCACTATTAATTAAAAAAATTACCTAAAAGTATGCTTTAAATTTTGTAAATCAAATATTTTCCTTCGATATGCTAAAAACACTTGTCAAACTATCATTTATCTTCGACTGGGGAACAATGTTCGCTTTGGCATGTAAACTGTCTCTTTAAGCAAAACCACACTCCAAAGCCTGTGTAGCAACAGGACTAAGCATGCCTGAACCTGAAATTTTGCCATACAACAACAAAAACAAGAACAAAATCCAATCAAAAATTTCCAATCAATGTCAATTTACAAAACCTTCCAACTCGAACCGTTTGGATGATTCTCAAACGGGATGTATTTAGAAATGAAAAATTACAGAGCAGGGAAAAATTAAGGAGAGGGGAAGATTTTCAACTTAAAATCAAACCCGTTGGCAGCAAATTTTTTCTTGAGGTGGGGGAAGGGAAAAGAGGTAGATGCCAATAACCGAAGAAATGCCTGCCGCCTGACTGTTCCTGTGTTCTGTCTTAAAACCGAAACGAATTAATTTAATTAATTACAATCATGTCTTATTAGATTGAAAATTCAGCACACACACACACACACATACACACACTCTCAAAATTGTTAAGCTCTTTTTCACAAAACCTTCCAATCCAATTCGAAAGTTTTGTAGTAGTAACAAACAAATGGTATTTGGTTTGCTATCGATGTGCCATTGCCGAACATCATTTATAAATGCCTGATTTGTTATTTACAAAACGTTATTCTCAAGTCACTAAACCTTGAAATCCTTTACAACACCTCCTACCCTTACCTCAGCCAACAACAACATCGGCAGACATCATTTTGCCTCCATCCCCCACCCACACACTCACACACAAAGCCACCTTGTCAGAATCTTCAACATCATCAAACACATTAGACATTTGGAAATGTTTCACTTTGCAGTACAAGGGAGGGTTGAGGGGAGGGGTAAGGTGCCTGGAAAGAGTTCGATAAGTTTTCTATTGAATTGTCCTTAAGGACATTTTGTAAGAATTTGCCAGCAAACAAGAAAATTTTGAACTGTGCTTCATAATTTCAAGATAAATTTCTTTTTTTGTCAAGTAATTACAAAGCAAAAGAGGAGGGGTGTATGTGTGTGTGCGTATATATGTAAATGTGTGTCTGTGTGTGTTAAAAATCGAAATGTAAAAGATTGTGTCATTAGTAATTTTTTGTTGTTGTCATGTGTATGGCAAAAAACAAAGTTATTATGAAGAGTCTTATGACTAAGTGGTGAGGAGAGTGGGAAGGGGAAATGAAGGGGGGACAGGGGGAGGAGAAATGGAAAAGAAGTTCAAAATTAAATTTGTAACTAAATGACAAATGAAAAGGGTTCATCGAGAGATAAAACTGTGTGAAATTTACTTTAATTGATGGATTGATTGGTAATAACAAGAAACAAAAAAATTTAAAGCATACTTTTGGGAGTTAAAGAAATTAATAGAAGGTCGGCAGTTGTTAAAGAAAATTTTAAGAAAAAAAAATTATGAAAAAATGGTTGTAGATAAATCGAAAAAAAATTTTTAATAAAAAAATCGATATTTAAAAATTTTAAATTAAATTAAAGCATATTTTTGGGCGCAATAATTATAAATAATTTTTTGAAAAACAATTTTAATAACATTTTTGTAATATTTTTTAGGCACAAATACATATTTAAAACATAAAAATTTAGTTTTTTTTTGCCAAAAATAGATTTTTAAAAATTTTAAAGCTTTAGTAATAACAAGGAACAAAAATTTAAAGCATACTTTTGGGAGTTAAAGAAATTAATAGAAGACCAGCAGTTGTTAAAGGAAATTCAGAGTAAAAATTGCAAATATATATTGAAGAAATGGTTTTAGATAAATCGAAAAAAATATTTTTTTTTATAAAAAAAAATTGAATTTTGGAATTTGAAAAAAATGTCGAAAGGATATTTTTGGGCTCAATAATTATAAATAATTTTTTGAAAAGCAGTTTTAATAACATTTTTGTAATATTTTTTAGGCACAAATATATATTTAAAACATAAAAATTATTTTTTTTTTCTAAAAATAATTTTTTTCAATTTTTTAAAGCATATTTTTAGGCGCTCTATAATTATCAAATATTTTAAAATTTATTTTAACGAATGTTTTTTATTATATTTCTAGACGCAAATGTAAATTCAAAACATAAAAAATTAATTTTTTGATAAAAAAAAGTTTTTTTTATTTTTTAAAGCCTATTTTTAGGCGCTATATAATATTGAAATAATTAAAAAAAAATTCTAATGACATTTTTGTAATATTTCTAATTAGAAAATCAAATTTACAAATGGAAAAATCCTTTTTATAAAAAAAAATAAATAAATAAAAAATGAAGCATAATTTTAGGCGCTGCAAATGTTTTGAAATTTTCTTCAACATTTTTCTAAAGGTTTTTACTATTTTGTTAATTTATTTGTTTTAAAATAAACTTAAGATAATAAAAAAACTCGGTTTTTTGTTCAAATTAAAATCTGAAGCATATTTTTAGGCGCTCAAAAAAATTGAAATAAATTTTTAATATTTTTCTAATGAATTTTTTAGTATTTATTTTCGAAATAATTCATTAATAAGTTGGAAAAAAATTAATTTTTAGAAAAAAAATTTTTGAAGCATATTTTTAGACGCTTAAAAATTTTAAATAAATTTTTAAACATTTTCTAGTGACTTTTATAGTATTTATTTGTAGTCAAATTAAACTTTACATTAAAAAAACACTGATTTTTAGTAACAATAAAAAATGAAGCATATTTTTAGGCGCTCAAAAAATTTAAATAAATTTTTAAACATTTTCTGGTGATTTTTTTAGTATTTATTTACAAAGTAATCAATTTTAAAGTTGGAGAAATGTATTTGTTAGTAAAAATAAAAATTAAAGCATATTTGTAGGGGCTCAGAAAATAATTAATATTTCAAAAAAATCATTGAATTATTTAAAAAATTAGTATAATTTTTATTAATTTAATTTTTTTTCTCCCAAATTTTTTCTTCCAGAGAGCTACCTTGGCTGAAAAGGAAGTCAACACATTAAAGGAACAACTGTCCACGAATACCCCCAACCCGGATACCAACAGCAGCGAAACAGCAGATAACAATTTAGACTTGTCACTGGTCGCTACCTCAACAGCAGCTAATAGCAGTAGTAGTGGTGGTAGTACCACAAATCCCGAAGGCGCCACAGCCGGCGACATCCTCCCACCAAATCATCGTCTATCGCCCACACCGTTCGGTGTCGTTGTCGATAGCCACAATACGAAATTATTGAATAGTGTAGCGGCAGCCATAACCCTACATCAGAACGGTGGTAATCTACTGGCCACCACACCATCACCTTCACCACCGCTATCGGATAGTGGCAGTGCTGTTGGCGGCGTACAACAGCCATTGAACGGCTGTCTAAATCCGAAATTGTTTTTCAATCACGCCCAACAGGTTATGATGATGGAAGCTGCTGCTGCAGCAGCGGCAGCCGCTGCAGCTGCTGTACAGCAACAACAATCGCCAATGCATTCACCACAGCCGGCAGAGGTATGTGGTGGCGAAGATGAGGAAATGCAACAAACACCCACCAACAACAACAATAACAATCACCAGACAAAGGATGGTGATAAGACACACATAGGTGGTGATACTCAAACGGAAGAAGAGGGTAATGATGTCGATGAAGAAGCACCAACGGAAAAAGCCACCATTAATCAATGTAGTAGTCCAAAGCATGCGGAAATGGAGGAAGGAGGAGTAGAAGCCACCGCTGATGATATGGCGGAGGCGGCGGCGTCGGAGGAGACGTCTGCCAACGATTGTCCAATAAATAATAATAATAAAAATATCAATAGTTTAAATAGTGATAATAAACTTAGTTGTACGGAATCGGAAACAAAGACAAATGCCAGTAACACCAACACGACCAGCACAAATTCGACTTCCGCAAATACCAGCACTCACATGGAAAGCAGAGGGTCTGAGTCCATGTCATCGTTTTTGGATTCGAAACATTCAGATTTTGTAGCTGCCAAAGAAAAAGAGGTAAGTCAAAAAAAAAAAAAAAAAAAAAAACTGATTTTTTTATTAAACCAAAAACTGGTGCCTACTTTTAGGCAATGTGGAAGAAAAATTAAATTTTTGAATTTTAAAGTGAGGGGAAAAATTAAGATTTATTTTTGGAAAGAAATGGGGTGGTGGGTAAATTAAAAAAATCAACAAAAAAATTAATTTAAAAACTGGTGCCTACTTTTAGGCAAAATTAAAAAAAAATTAAAATTTTCAAGTAAAATTAAATAATTCCAAAAGGGGGAAATTTTTTGATTTGTTTTTAAGAAATGGGGAGGTAAAAAAATTAAGAAAAAATAATAATTAAAAAACTGGTGCCTACTTTTAGGCAAAATGAAAGAAAAATTAAATTTCTTAATTTTAAAATGAGGGGAAAAATTGGGATTTTTTGGAAAGAAAGGGGGAGAAAAAAACTTAAAAATTAAATTGACAGAAATTTGAAATAAAAAACTGATGCCTACTTTTAGGCAAAATAAAAAAATAATTTTTTAGAAAATTAAATAATTCCAAAAGAGAGAAAATTGTGATTTTTTGTAAAGAAATGAGGAGGTAGAAAATTAAAAAAAAAAATCAACAAAAAAATTAATTTAAAAACTATTGCCTACTTTTAGGCAAAATTAACAAAAAATTAAATTTTTCTAGTAAAATTAAATAATTCGAAAAGGGGGAAATTGTGATTTTTTGGGGAGCTGGAAAATAAAAAAAACAAAAAAATTAATTTAAAAACTGTTGCCTACTTTTAGGCAAAATTAAATTTTTCTAGTAAAATTAAAAAAATTCCAAAAGGGGGAAATTTGGGATAAAATGGAGAGTTAGAAAAATTAAAAAAATAGTTTAAAAAACTGGTGCCTACTTTTAGGCAAAATGGAAGAAAAATTAAATTTCGTAATTTTAAAAGACAAAAATCCGCCAAAATGTTTTTTTTCACCCCACCCTTAGGGAAAGTTAAAAAAATAAATAAAAAATAGAAAAATTAAAAAAAATATATTTAAAAAACTGATGCCTACTTTTAGGCAAAATGAAAGAAAACTTAAATTTTGTAATTTCACAAGACGAAAAAATCCCCCAAAATGGTTTCTTGCCATCCCGCCACCCTCAAGGTGTTAAAAAGTACTTAAGCATCACTTACATTAATACCCTGCAACTTCCACCCTCCCCCTCGCTGCTCTCATAAAATGTAATCGAGTCTAGAAAATTAAAGCAATGGGCAATGAAATGCCGAAGTTGAAAAAAACCCCGGCAATGTCTAGAAGATAGCCAACCGCAGACAGTGTTAAGGCAAAAACGACCTCAAAAAACAACAACAAAAATCAGAATACAAAATAACAGGAAAAATTGGACGCAATGCCACGCACAATTTGAGGAAGAGGTTGAAAGTTGGTCCCACCACAAAAAAATCGAGCTACACTTTCTTAAAGGGAGACCTTTTTGGGAATATTTTTTTCTTCATTTTGCCTTGCAGATTTTTTTTTATGGGGAAGGAAGTTATTTGTTTATCCTGTTTGTTGGTTTTTTGCATTTGTAAGCATTCAGTCAAAATATCAAAACCTTTTTCTTTATCCTTTGGCGGACCTTTTTGTTGTCATAAAAAAAATACTTCGACTATTGACAAGTTAATTTTTTACGCCTTCAATTGTTTTGTTTGGGAAAAGTCAAACAACAAAAAGTTTTGGGTTGCAAAAATAGCAAACATTTTTACTTGAATACTGCTTCTCTTCCCTCTTTACCCTCTCTCTCCCCTATACTCTACTGAAATCCCTCCTTGATTATATCTTGTCTTTTGGTGGCCCT
>NW_026873960.1:0-15384 GCF_032173495.1 Musca vetustissima
TGTTAAAGTGGGGATTATATGACCACGCCCTGAATAGCTCGGATATTATTTGGCGACGAAGGCGTTCCTGTTTTTATCTTCTTTTATTATTATTATTGTTTTTGTAGTTGTTGGTTCTGGTTTTCTTTTTTTTTGCTGCTACGACTTAAAGCATAAAAATGTGCTTGGCAAAAGCATTAATCCGCATTTAATTACAGTGATTCAGTGTAAAAAATATATAATTACGAACTAAATAAGGAGATTCTTGTAAAATTTATATGCGAATTTCATTGATGTATAAGGTTTTTTTCTTCTTGTGTGTAGAGTATTTTCTTGAAGGAAGTATGAATGAAAAATGGGGGAATTATAGCCTGATTACGATTTTAATTGTTACAATTGTTAATGTTACAAAAGAGTATTGTGTTGTTTTTACTCTTTTTATTTACAATTAATTCTCGCTAAGAATTATGGCCTTTAATTTGCAATTTTTAAACGGAAGGGAAACAGATATTTGACGTCAGATAAGGCTCCCATCTTTAAATAAAATCCCTTCCTTTAAAACAATATGTCTATATTTTAATTTATTTGTAATAAATGGCACTTAAAATTTTTGACTGGTAGTGGTGTAGAGTGGTTCCGGACTACAAAGAAATGGGTTCTAGGTTCGAATCCCAGCGGAGGAGTAAACATTCCATCAAAGTAGTTTTTGAATATTTGTAAAAATGAGTTTGGATGATTGGTCTGATATAGAATGTCCAAGGTGAATAATCTGCCATCTATCGTTGCCTAGAAACAACGCCGTCTTGAATTATGTGCAGTGGCAGACTAGAAATAAATGGGTTCCAGGTTCGAATTCCACCGGAGGAGCAAAAGTTCGATCAACGTAGTTTTCAAAAATTTGTAAAAAATGAGTTTGCATGATTGGTCTGCTATAGCCTGTCCAAGGTGAATAATCTGCCATCTATCGTTGCCTAGAAATAACGCCTAATACTAAATAAGCAAGGACCCCAACCACTACCGATAATTCAAGGAGATGCTGTTTCTAGGCAATGATAGATGGCAGCCCCATTACATAGGGCAGACTACAGTGGAACAGTCATCACCTCAGCTGGAACAAAAGCAGAAGAATGAATTTTTAGACCAGCTGAAAAGAACTTTATAAGAACCTGTACAAAAGACCTGAGAGAGCTATTATAAACGAATTAAAGGGAATCCGCTGGGAGTTTTTATAGACGATCTGAAGCAGGATGTCTTTATAGACGAACTGAAGAGCTGTAGGTATTCATTTTATACGACATGAAGCAGGGCGGCTTTATAGACCAACTGAAAGGAGTCTGTAAAGACGAGCCGATGAGCTGAATGTAGTCTATATTGTCTAACTGAAGTAAGTATTTATAGAAGAGCCATTCCTGTTTATGTTATACGGAGGACGAAATGCATTCGAAGCACCAAAGACATTATAATGAACGCAAGCATCAAACACATATCGACGCCTCCGAACCATAGTATATGAGGATTACACTAAAAGGAAATGACAGGAGATAACGCCACCCAGAGGTAAATGGCAAGACTAAATAAGTAAAGACACTAACCATTGCCGATAATATAAAAACATGTTGTTTCTAAGCAACGATAGATGGCAGCCCCATTGACTAAGACAGACTACAGTGGAACAACCATCACCTCGGCTGAAACAAACACTGAAGAATGGCTCTATAGACCAGCTGAAAGGAAATTTATAAGAGCATCTACAAATCAGCTAAGAGAGCCTTTATGAACGAACTAAAGGGTGTCTGATGTGCGTTTTTATAGTCTATATAGACTAACTCATGGTAGTCGGCAAAGAAGAGCCTTCAGATTGTCAAACTGAAGGGAGAATTTATAGACGAGCTGAATGGAATCTTCATATAGCAGCTGAAGAGAGTATTTATAGACGAGCTGAAGAGAGTATTTATGGACGAGGTGAAGGGAGTCTTTATAGACGATCTCTTATATATCTTGCTCCATCGCTTGGAGATTATGACTTCAGGAGATGTTGTTTCTAGGCAACCATAGATGGTAGCCCCATCATCTAGGACAGACTACTGCAGACCAATCATCACCTCAGCTGGTGCAAAAACACAATGATTAACGAAACTAACACAATGATTATTCGGGTAATATGGAAGACCTTTGTTCTCAAGAGGAGTAACATAAAAAACGAGGCTACTGTATATTCCAGTTCTACGAGTAAAGTAATTTTTTATAGAGACAAGTTGAAAGCAAATATTTCTGCATCTAAAGGTAATGTTGCACGAGCTGAACTTTCGGGCCACAACACTAAATAACCAAGGACATCAACCACTGCATAATATTCAAGTTGACGTTATAGCTAGGCAACGATAGATGGCAGCCCCATAATATAAGACAGACTCCAGAGGAACTAGACTTAGACCAGTAACATTAGTCTATAAACGAACTGAAAGGGATTCTTTATAGACGATCTATTATATATGTTGATTCTTTTTCATCTCCTAGAGATTATGACTTCAGAAGATGTTGTTTCTAGGCAACCATAGATGGCAGCCCCATTACCTAGGACAGACTACTGCTGATCAATTCTCAGCCGGTGCAAACACACAATGATTAACGAAACTAACGCAATGACTATTCGACCTTTTGCTCTCAAGAGGAGTAACATAAAAAACGAGGCTACAATATATTCCAATTCTATGAGTAAAGTAATTCTTTATAGAGACAAGTTGAAGGGAAATCTTTCAGCACCTAAAGGTGCTGAAAGATATGAGAGCTATATCTAAATCTGAACCGATTTTTCCAAATTTCAATAGGGTTCGTCCTTGGGCCAATTAAGTGACCTATGCCAAATTTCATCCAATTCGGATCATAAATGCGACCAGTACTTTGTTCACAATTTAACATGGAGAAAGTGATTCAATGCATATTCTCAAAAGGAACCATGTGTCTATCTCGTTTCCTTTTGCCTGTTACACACATATGCACAAAGACATAATACCCTGTACCACAGTGTGGTGAAGTGTATAAAAAGACGCTAAAAAAGTGCATGATAAGATATCGAAGTTAGTTGGTTTTTGGCCGTTTAACCTGCAATTAATAAAATGGCCTTAGGCTAAAAATGTAAATGTAAAATGCACGAACTGAAGGGATTATTCACTTAGACAAGCTTAAGCGATAAGAGCCTAAACGAATTCATTAATTAAAATAATAAATAATTATTTATATGGATTTAAGTCTAAATGTGTACATTTCTAACACATTTCTGTCATTTAATTACTTGTGATTTCATTCTACCATTGGCTTACTGCAGACAATATCCCTTTGTTTATCCAAAATATAATTTCCACATTCATACTGACTTTCTCGTAATTTTCATTTTATATATTAATTTGTATGTACATGCAATTAACTTTGATTATAATTATATTTCTATAGAATTACATGGCTACAACATAAATACACAGAAAAAGCCACAGTGAAAATATTCACGAAAACAATATTCAGAGAAAAGACAAAAACAACAAATATGTGAAATTTGTTCTTTAATGATTTTTATGGTCGTTCCATATGACCCGAATTTTTTTCTTGGCATCATATTTATATATACATGTATGTATGTGTGCTTTTAATTGCATTTGTATGCACTCATTACCTTAAATTTGTCGTCATATTACCACCAGAAAAATATTTATGTATTAATATATACAATAAAAATTTTTGGCTCTTGTCACATGCTACTACTGCCTAACAAGTCTTTTCTCTTCGTACTCAGACGCATACCATTAAAACTACAGACGAAATATATTTCACACACACACACTCATGCATACATGACATCAAAGCTAGCGAGTTACCAGAAGTTTTTCAACTTCAAGGAACAGTCGTCTTCCTTGTAATATAATACTTAATGTATATTTAAGCATATCCTTTTCCGCACAGCAACAGTAACAACTACTAACTAACACATCAGGATAGTTGAAACTCCATGGGAGAGAAATGGAAAATGAGTAAGAACGAAGTCAAATAACAGAGACAGTTAAAACAATTTAAGTATGTTAGAGGAGCAACGGGTAACAACAGTAGCAACAACTACAACAACGACGTTGACAAATACAATAACAATGGAAAAAGCATAATAGCAAAAGTATGCTGCTAATGCCGTATTATGCCTTCGCTGTGATTCTTAGTTAAAGATTTCTATGGATGTCTTTGTTGTTGTTGTTGTTTCTTTTAGCTGGTACTTTTTTTTTGCTTATAGATTATTTCGCTTTTGGAAATTTTACGGTCGTATAACTCTAACCCTATTATGCAGATATACAACATATATGGGATATTTCATAATTAGAATGATGGAAGTCTACAAATGAGGACATTGTTTGAGTAGATATACTAAGGACAGTCTTCTAAATTGTCTTACTATTCTTCCTTTGCAAGCTATAATGAGACTAAGCCGAAGCATTGAGTCTCTATGGGCGACCTGAAGTCAGTCTTTGTAGACAAACTTTATAGGCGATCCGAAGGGAGTCTTTATAGACGAACCGAAGAGAGTCGTTATAGATGATCCGAAGGGAGTCTTTATAGACCAGCTGAAAGGGAGTCGTTATAGACCAGTTGGATGAGCTGAAGCAGGGAATCTTTATAGACGAGCTGAAACAGGAAGTCTTTATAAACGAGCTGAATCAGGAAGTCTTTATTGTGGAGCTGAAGCTGGAAGTCTTTATAGACGAGCTGAAGCAGGGAGTCTTTATAGACGAGCTGAAGCAGGGAGTCTTTATAGACGAGCTGAAGTATAGACCAACTGAAGGAAGTCTTCTGATGTAGCCTTTTCAAGTTGATGGGGCTGCCATCTATCGTTGTCTAGAAACAACACCTCTTTCAGTTTTCTACAGTTGTAGTTGTAGCAGCATATACTGCTGTGTATTTTATTCACCGTGCCATCAATTCGCGTCCAATATGAATTGAGGGTGCTTCACCAACCAGATCTCAGTTTTGCCAAGACCACTCTGGTTCATCGTGGTAGCTGGATGTCTATCGATAAGGTGTGATTTGAATGACTACTTATATTGCACCCATGCAGATATTGCATCAACAACATCATGTTGTGTTGACGCACAATTAGGATCTTCGTCTCCTCATGGAAGTGATATATTGGAGTCATAAGGAGACACCTTCTGTAGTCCTTAGGGCTGCATTCTGGCAGAATTGAAAACTTTTCCATTGCGTTGTACTAACTGGATCCGCATAGTTTACCAAAGCCCAACCTATTGCTGTGTATGTTGTTAACAAAGTTTCTTTGTCAGCTCCCCATGTGTTGCCGGCTACCGAATTGAGAACCTTGTTTCTCCTCCTAACCTTATCACTGTGGCATGCGTGGACGATTTATAGAGACTATCGATTGTGAACCCTATATCTTTGGGGTAATTGGTGGTCGGAATTATGGACCCATCGACCTTCACATTCAAATGTAGCCGCATCTCCGCTGTCCATGTGGTAGACAGTGTGGTCCTTGACTTTGTGGCGGATATCTCCTCGTCCGGAAAAAATTAAGTATATCCACGAGAAAGCTGTTAGGCATCTCACAAATGACATCCATTTTCGGAACTGAAACCATCATCGTACAATCATTCGCGTCCTTAACGATCGTTATGCCATCCAGTTCCGGAGATATCACTCCTCCTTCGAGAACACTTCCTATTTCTGGCACCCTCATATATAACTTACGATCCTATGTTTCAAACTTGGCTGGAGGGTTGTTCGTTCGACGTCCTCGAACAGATTGCCGTGACTGATGGTGTCAAGGTGTTTGATAGGTCCATAGCCACCATAATTGTCTTATTACACGGCCTGTTCTGGTTGAGTCCTTACGTTATATGTGTGGAAATGGCGTGCAAAGCTGTTGTTATGCTTCCGAAACCTATATTGATGATCAGCAACTGAGTAGCATTCACGAGTGCTAGGTAGTAGCAATACCTTTAGTGTCTTAGCACCTGGCGACACAAGTGATATGATTCACCTTTGCTGGCAGCCTTGCTGTCTTCAGCTGCGGGATTACCCTGCCCATTTTCCAGACATCGGGAACTATTAGGGTTGGAAAAAGACAAGTTGAGGACTTTAGTTAGGTACTCTACTCCTGGTTCATCATGCTGCCGAGCACATTAGATGATTTTGCACTTCTGAAGACACTTGCAACATCCTCCAACGTAAATTGTGGCGATTGCTCCTCCATCAGAAGGACTGGGTAGTTCTCTGACCTTCCCACGTTAAAGAAAAGTACGGCGCTCAGAAGTTTTGAAGTCGGATGGTCTGTTGATGTATATGATTTTAGGGATATGATGTGATCCCAATGATGTATATGATATTAGGGATATGATCAGATCCCAATGAAATGACGGGTTGCCAAGCCACGTCATTCATCAAATCTGGAGACACGATGGAAATGACCGGTCAGCGATGGCAGTCTCCCCTTATTCTGGTGGGCATGTCCTCATTCACCGTGCAAAACATTGACCTCGGCCAAGGAGGGAGACCTAGGAGGGAATGGCATAAAAGATGACTAGTGTCTGACAAGTACCGTGGGACACAGCTGTATAATCGCTACCTGTATACAGTGCATGTATGGGTCACTAGAGACTAGCTCAAGCTATATAGGTCGGTACTTTACATGGTGCAATAGGAATGCTAAGCCTCCACCTACACCACTCGTGAGATCCTTCCGCTATACTCTTGTACAGGAGTATATATAGAATTCCTAAAATGTACCCATTCTCCGCATCCGTTGCATTTCACCGAAATAGATCTATGGATGATGCGGTTGTGACAAACTGAGCAGAAAAGTGGTCCAAGGTTTGCCTCAAACCTGGCACGGACCAGAAGAATCTGCACTTGCTGGGTTGACAGCCCTTGGTCGAAGGTTGATTTCTCCAAGTTATTCCGGTGTCTAGAATTGGCAGTCACGGATTTGAGTCTCCTTCAGGGGGACCTTGGGGACCTTGTTTATTCCGCGTAGCCGCTAGGCGCAAACATGTACAATTCCTATGTTGTTTTATATTCATGTCGAGGATGGTTATCATAATGTCATGCTGCTTCGAATGAAATTTATCTGGAGGGGAATCAAAGTCTCTGGTTACAAATATTCGAATGCCGCTTTGAAATAAATTTCCTCCTACTTATTGTATTATTTAGACATTTTTTATGTACTTATGATGCGGCTGCCATCTATCGTTGCCTAGAAACAACGCCACCTTGAGTTTTCTACAGTGGTTGGGGTCCTTGCTTACATAGTGTTGCCATTTTCTCCTATCTTCTGCCATTCATATGTTGTGTAATCTCCACATCTTGATGGATACTATTTCCACCGCTCAAATTTCTAAATTTTCCATTATGTTCATATTATTTTGAAATGTCTCATATTCTCCTGCTTAAATTGGGTTTATTTCTCTTCACCACCACCGTCATCATATCCGTTTTGACGATTTTAGAAGTCTAAGTGTGCTTACAGTTGTGCCAACAATTCGCACAAGGCCTTACCCTGTCACACATGCATTACACATTTACTTTAAATGTTCGTTCGCATACATACACCGCCGACATACATACGTGCATACAAATACATGAACCTATTACTCACATTACGTTATTCATTTTAGAATTCTTTTAGCCTATTCACGCGCGCACTCACACACACAAACACTCGACATTCTCACTCTTGAGAAAGCATTGGCATTGTTAATGCCAAACTTGGCAAACTTATTGTACACTAAGGACATTTCTTTTTTTGTTGTTCTTCTTCGCTCTATGTATGTGTGTATGTTGGTCTGTATATTTTTTGGACAATTTTCATTGGAATTGTATGTTTGTGAGCCAGTCTAAGCACATAAGCTTTGCCGGGGTAATTTTTTTTTGCTTTTCACTTCTGAGTTTTAATTTTTAGTACCAACACACAATAAGAACAAACGCAGCAGCAACGGCAACAACAACCCAAGTACAAAGTATAATGTCAGCTCACATAGCTCAGCTTAAAGCGCCAGAAAACTTTTGAAATGTGTAAATTTCTTCCAGCTAAAGGATTATTATTGCTTTGCCTGCAGTTTGTTTTGGTGCTGGGTGGACTAGTTTTTTTTTTGGTTTTTCCATGAATGTGCTGGGCACTACCTCTGCAATCTCAGGGGCCTTGGTACCATGGCATAGAGTCATTTGGGTTGCAATTTGCAATAGACGGGGCCATAGAGATTTCCATGTGTGTGAGCGTGTGCCAGGAGTAAACAATGTCATTGTCCTGCCAGCAAAAAAGGAAAATAATTTAAAAAAGGATTTTGCTTAAATGTTTGTGTTAGCCTTCGAATAGGTAAAATACATATGGATATGTGTGTGATGCATTTATTATATATATTAAATTTTTCATTCTACTTATAATACCTGAAGAAATATTTATGGGAAACTATACAAAATATATTTTCTTAGCAGAACCAAATTGTATGCAGATTTAGATATGTCCCTCTCTTTTAAAATGGCGATAGAATAAAGTATCCACAATTTCCTTGTACTTAAATCGCTACCACCATTATCAGCCAAATTTCCAACAAAAGGGGTTATAATTTGGCATTCCCACTACATGGAGGGCGAAACAAACCTTTACTAAAATGTGCCGATTATTAGCCCATGTTTTTAGGTAGCAGCCATTTAAAAAAAGTTGTCGTCTTGTTTTACATATTTTGATTGTCTCAGGCGTATTTCAATCGTATTTCGATTTAACTCGTCATTTTGTGTTTTTAGTTAGTAAAAGATGCCATTGCAAACATTTGTTCCATGTAGATCCATGGAGAGCCACCAAATAACGGTACAACGCCATTTTTGGCATTTTGTTTCTCCTGTTAATTTTCTTGGGAGCATAGGATTTTCACAAAGTTTTACCTTGATTTAATTTCATTGCTTTTTATATCAGCTAAATAAATATATATTTTTATTGCAGCTAAATAGATTGTTGGTCTGCAGTAGTCTGTTTTAGGTGATGGGGGCTGCCATCTGTCGTTGCCTAGAAGCTACGTCCCATTGAAATTTTTGTGAGGTGGTTAAGGTCCTTGCTTATTTAGTTTTGTCAGCAGAAGCCTGTCCTAGGTGATGGGGAGGCTGTCATTTATCGCTGGACAGACACAACGTCCTATTGAAGTTTGTGCAATGTTTGGGGTCCTTGATTATTTAGTGTTGCCAATTACCTCTGGGTGGCACAATTTCCTACCACCCCTATGTGGGGCTACACAAAAGCGGTGTGCTACAGGGTATTATGTCTTTGTACATATGTTTGTAACAGGCAAATGGAAACGAGATAGACACATGGTTCCTTTTGGGAATTGGATGAAATTTGGCACAGCTCATTTATTTGGCCCAAGGACGAACCCCATATATATTTTCGTCCGATTTAAGGTAAATTGTGTACAAAAGCCCCTAAATATGCTTTGGTCGGATCAAATGAAAATGATTTGCACAAAATTTGGCACAGCATACTAAATTAAGCCTAGAATGATGTGTGCTAAGTTTCGTGAAAATCGGTTCAAATTTAGATATAGCTCCCATATAAAGTTTCGTCCGATCTAAGGTAAATGGTGCACCAAAGTCCCTAAATATATTTCGATTTGCACTAAATTTGGCACAGCAAACTAAATTAAGCCTAGAATAATGTGTGCCAAATTTCGTGAAAATCGGTTCAGAGTTAGATATAGCTCCCACATAAATTCCTATTTAAGGTTTGGTGCACCAAATTCCCTAAATATCTTTCGCTTTGCACGAAATTTGGTATAGCGTACTGAATTAATCCTAGAAAGACGTGTGTTAAATTTCCTGAAAATTGGTTCAGATTTAGATATAGCTCCCATATATATCTTCGTCGAAATTAAGGTAAATTGTGTACCAAAGTCCGTATATATCTTTCGATTTGCACGAAATTTTGGCATAGCGTACTGAATTAAGTCTAGAATAATGTGTGCAAAGTTTCGTGAAATTCTGGTATGATTTAGATACAGCTCCTTTATATATTTTCATCCGGTTTTAGGTAATTGGTGCACCAAAGTCTCTGAAAATCATTCGATCTGCACGAAATTTGTGATAGCGTACTGGATTATGGCTAGAATGACGTGTGCTAAGTTTCGTGAAAATCGGTTAAGATTTAGATGTAGCTCCCATACAATTTTTTCGTCTGATTTTATGTAATTGTTGCACCAAAGTCCCTATAAATCTTTCGATTTGGACGAATTTTGGTATAAGGTATTGCATTAAGTCTAGAATGATGTTGCTAAGCTTCGTGAAAAGATCCATAGCTAGGCCGATTGACACAACGTACTCCTGAAATTGGTTCAGATATAGATATATAACAAAAACTCACCGTCAGTTAGGATTCATATGTAGAATATATTCAAAGTGGTAAAGGGTATCATATAGTCGGCCCAGTCCGACTTTACTACTTTCCTTACCGGGTTCAATATATGCCAATGTTTGACCACAGCCCATTATAATGGCCCAGCCCCACTTTAGATACTGTAATTTTTTCATGCTCTCAGCTAGTTGTCGAAGCACTTTTTCACTCGGATTAAGAGGGAACAGCTTCATTCAATGACTAAAATCGTTGACGCCACATCAGTTCCACATTTTGGTCGGGTCAAAAGACAAGTCGCTGGTTTAAGACGATGTACGAAAACGTTCATTGCCATGGAGCGCAATGATTATTGTTCTATTGTTTGTTTTCCAAATTTTATCCGAGGACATCAGGCAAACAAATTTTAATGTATCCCTCAGATTGACCAATATTGCACATGGGGAAGAGTCAAATGATCAGTTTTTCCGAAGTTTCAGGTGGCCATTTGCTGCGAAGTGCTTTTTCACTCAGATTAAAACGGAAAAGCTTCATTCAATAACTAAAATCGATGACGCCAAATCAATTCCACATTTTGGTCGGATCAAATTAAAAGTCACTGATTTGGGCCGATGTACGTGGGCTTTCATTGTCATGGAGCGAAATGATTATTCTTCTCTTGTTTGTTTTCCAAATTTTATCTGAGGACATCAGACAAACAAATTTTAATGTATCCCTTACATTGATGGTCCTATCTTGCCCATGGGGAAGAATCGCCAAATGACCAGTTTTTTTCGGAAGTATCACGAACTTTCATTGGATCCACGATCTCTGAAGATGATGTAACTTCTTTTCACCAATAGACATTTAGCAAGTGATTTTTAATATGGCATGTCTTCACTCAAATCTAAGGAGGAATATTTTGTAAAACATATCCTCTTTTAAACTCGAGTTCTTGTGGCTCTTTTTATAACCTTCACTATAATGTGAAGTGTACATTAATTTGTTATTCGGCTTGCAACATATCGAAATATTCACCGGAGACCCCATAAACTATATAATCTTGATCAGAATAAAAATTTATGCCGATTTATGCGTGTCCGTCTGTCTATTGAAATGACGATAGAGATCGCAATATTTGATACATACATTTGAATCCCCCTGCCTCCTGCCACTCACAACTGAATCCACTGCAAAATGTCACCCTTTCAACGGGAATAAATCTGAAGTAGT
Source organism: Musca vetustissima (assembly GCF_032173495.1). Lineage (NCBI taxonomy): Eukaryota > Metazoa > Arthropoda > Insecta > Diptera > Muscidae > Musca > Musca vetustissima. The sequence goes on from NW_026873960.1 coordinate 11,570, forward strand.
TTGATCGATACTTCACGAGAATTATTTTTCCCCAACATAATATTTAACATAATCTTCTTTTCCGGCTACATTTTGGTATTCTTTATATTTCACATTTCCAATGAAATTTATTAATGTATCAGCAGCGGAATGTAAAGTAAAACAACAAATAATACTGAATGGAAAAAAATAATATTACGAAATAGATTAAAAATCTGTGATAAGCTGCAGAGCGAAGAATGGAGTGTGTGTGTGTGAGAGAGAGAGAAAGGAGAAAGCGTTATAAGGTTATGTGGCCAAAGACATTATTTTGCAATTTACACAATGAAAATAGCCTCCCCAATCGTACTGGCATGCTATCAGGATATAATTCTGGCCGCAATCGAATGCGCTCGACAAGCGGTAAAACCACAAATGACTATCGCAACAAAAACGACAGTAGCAATGTGAATATAATAAAAAAACAATAACAGGGACTATAATTTAAAAAAATAAAAAACAACTACAACAAATAACTGCCGGAACTGATAAAAGTTAAATACACACAAACACAGAGCGAGAGTGACCAAACAAAATACCTTTTGGCATACAAAAGGCCGCACTCTTTCCTTTTCCCTATCTCTGTATCTCTCTCACTTTGGGTTATATTATAAAGTCGGCATAAACCATTCCGACCACAAGAAAAGCAATACAAAAGACAAAATATAACCAAATAAAATAGAAAAGAGAAAAAACAACAGCAACAACAACATTGCAACCATCAATGGACCACACAATTGTATCTGTGGCCAAATATCTTTACCAATAAAACGTTGCTCAACTCTATTCCGGCTGTGAATAAATGTCAACGTGCAAAAACAACAGACACACACACCCAAACGAAGACCAAAGGCAGATACAAAATCCTGGCTAAATGGAATAAACCCAAGAACATTATCAACCAGTCATTTATCTTTATATGAATAAAAAAAATGTTAAATAGCAGCAAACAACGGCAAGATAGTAGCGGAAGCAAAGTAATGAAAAAAGAGTTATTTCGATTGGATAACGGTAGTGCCAGCCAGCCACTGTGAAGTGATTATAAAAATCGTTTAAGCATCCTTAGATTTAGAGTTTATATTTTCACTTTAGGGAAATATAAATGTGGGTAATGTTTAAAAACAATACCTGCAGTTGGCTATTGATTTAAATATGAACATAGCAATAAAAGCATTAAATATTAAAGGTATTTAAAATAAAACTGAAAAAAACAGTATTCCCCCTTTCTAAGACATAATATTCAGATTAGGTTTCCTCGAAACCCTATCATTTTAGGTATATTGTGCCTCATGCAACATTACCTATATAAATATGACATACAAATAATTGACAATTTTTAATCAATTTCAGGATGGTAAGGGTTGTTTTAATTTAGTTCAAATATCTATGTACAACAAACAGTTAATTTCGTCCGATTCGATATCAGTGGTCATTCACAGATGTTATGTCTATTTTATCTACAGGGTATTGTACATATTTATTCGCATATCTTGAATGTACCCAAAGTGATTAAGGGTATCATCTAGGCCCCGTATGACTTTTGAACTTCCCTTACTGGTTTTGTAGATTACATATATAGTTTCGTCCGATTCCATTTGAATAGTCATCCAAAGATCTGTTCTATCGACAGGATATTGTACGTAGGTGAAGGGTCTCACTTTCCAACTGTCCTTACTAGTCTATTTTAACGTACGCCTCATGGTAACTCCTTACCAGTTATTGCCGATATATTCCTCTTTCGTACAGTCCGATTTGCACTTCTGGAGTTTCCGGCCGTATGATTAAGATTAAAATGTAGCGCTCGTCTACTGGATACTAGAACCACCTTTGGCGCCCTCAGTCGATGTAGTCTCCTTTAATCAAGGGACGGCTCAGCATTTATATCAGAAGGGAAGCTGTTTTTCTACTTTGCGAGTCTGATAATTGTCTTCCGAAGGCCTCTTCCCCGCCTCTGAGTAGATGGAAAGAAACCGTATGGGCATCTGTCTGCTGTTTGCTCATGTTTATCCTGACTAGTTTCCGCCTTTTAGCCCCAGTTGAGTGCTTCTTTCTTGTTGTGAGCTTCGCAGTACCCTTGCTCATTTCTTGTATCACCTTATCAGCCTCTTCGTTTCTGCGGCATTCTAAAAGAGTTAAGTTAGTTTTACTTTCATGTTCAGACTCGAAAATTTAGGTCGATTCCCCGTCTATCCCGGAAGGTTCAATCGAAATTGCTCTTTCCCTATGGTGTATCCATTTTTGCCTAAATAAAGTGTTTTCTTGTACTTACCAGTAGGCTCAGTATTCTAAATTGGCCATATATGATAATTATTCAATATTGAGTAGAACTGAATTCATTATTAGATGTTATAGCTGAATCCGAAATCTGTATAAGAACATCTACTTAACTCAATGATGATTCTTCTTTGTTCTTTCTTCTATGTCCCTTAAAAAAGTGTAAAATGGTTGAAAGAGAGCATAAATAAAAAATATACTCGTATTTGTTCTCGGTGAACGAATTCATCCTATCCAAAGCAAAGCTAACCTGTCTCGAACTTTTTTAAATTATTTCCATTGAGGTAAAATATGTCCATGAAATTACATTTTCTGTTTTGTTTCACAAAAACTTCATTGGTTAAAAAAACAATAAATGTACTTCTATTTGTCAAAGTGCTATTCATGCTATTGTCCCGCATAGGAAGTTTATCGTTTTTTTTTTTTTTTTGCTTGTTTGTAATTGTTCTACTGCCATAGATTTTACTTTGCGTCTGGTTGCATTCAAAAGCGTGTTAGTAGTTGTAATTGTTTACTATTATTGGTTTTTGTCACAGGCTCTAGGGCGAGCAGAATGGCGGAATGACGAAGGCTGCTGTAGCATTGTTTTTTCGGTTTTGGAATCCTTTGTTATCCTTTCTGTTCTGGCTTTGCCACTCCATAAAGATCCGGGTTCTGTTTTTTGTGTGTATGTTTGTTTCTATTGCAATTTTAATTACTTTAATGAAAGTTTTAATTGCATAATGGTATCAACACATAGACACATATAGCTAGCTATATATGTATTTTTGCAAAACAATGTCACCAACAACAACACATTCACATAGACAGAAACGGCATTCATGCACATACACACCATCACACAGACAATAACAACTAAAAATCCTTAATGAGTTTTACTGTCATGGTTTTTCAAACCGTTCTCATTTTTCCGGCAGTTATTGCTTTAAGCTAACTCCGATGTATGTGTGTGTTAGTGCATACACAAGTGCATTTGCACTTGTGTTCGTATTCACATATACACACACATATATATATTTGTGTTTTCGTTAGCAAATAAACAATGTGTACACACATTAACATGTGTAGGTGTGTGTACGTGTGTTTGTGTTAGTGTTTGTTTATAAATTGTAAATTCATTGTAGCTGCTGCTGCAGCTAGTATTTGTTTATGGTTCGTTTGCCAGCAATTGTTTTTCTGCCAAAGTCGTGGTAATAGCGCTACTTTTTTGCTTGTTGGTGTTGTTGTTGCTGTTATTGTTTCAAATAAACTAGAAAACATAGTACTACTTGATACTTTTATTACTATTCTCAATTTTCTGTTTTTTGCGTGTGTGTGTGTGTGGAATAACTCACTGCGTAATACATTTATTTATTTTGCTTTGTGGCACTTTGAAAAATGTTTTCTATGTTCGTTGTGCGTTTTATAAGCTTAGCTCACACGTACCAAATGCGACAGGATTACAGGAAACTGTGTAATCGACTCATTTAATGAGTTTACTACTCATGATTGAAATATGTTTGTTGGTAGTTTGATTGTGGTGT